>NC_088238.1:64402536-64430036 GCF_036934945.1 Oncorhynchus masou masou | reverse complement strand
AATGTAACTCCAAGTCAATCACACTTCTGTGAAATCAAACTGTCCACTTAGGAAGCAACACTGATTGACAATACATTTCACATGCTGTTGTGCAAATGGAAAAGACAACAGGTGGAAATTATAGGCAATTAGCAAGACACCCCCAATAAAGGAGTGGTTCTGCAGGTGGTGACCACAGACCACTTCTCAGTTCCTATGCTTCCTGGCTGATGTTTTGGTCACTTTTGAATGCTGGCGGTGCTTTCACTCTAGTGGTAGCATGAGACGGAGTCTACAACCCACACAAGTGGCTCAGGCAGTGCAGCTCATCCAGGATGGCACATCAATGCGAGCTGTGGCAAGAAGGTTTGCTGTGTCTGTCAGCGTAGTGTCCAGAGCATGGAGGCGCTACCAGGAGACAGGCCAGTACATCAGGAGACGTGGAGGAGGCCGTAGGAGGGCAACAACCCAGCAGCAGGACCGCTACCTCCGCCTTTGTGCAAGGAGGAGCAGGAGGAGCACTGCCAGAGCCCTGCAAAATGACCTCCAGCAGGCCACAAATGTGCATGTGTCTGCTCAAGCGGTCAGAAACAGACTCCATGAGGGTGGTATGAGGGCCCGACGTCCACAGGTGGGGGTTGTGCTTACAGCCCAACACTGTGCAGGACGTTTGGCATTTGCCAGAGAACATCAAGATTGGCAAATTCGCCACTGGCGCCCTGTGCTCTTCACAGATGAAAGCAGGTTCACACTGAGCACATGTGACAGACGTGACAGTCTGGAGACGCCGTGGAGAACGTTCTGCTGCCTGCAACATCCTCCAACATGACCGGTTTGGCGGTGGGTCAGTCAGGGTGTGGGGTGGCATTTCTTTGGGGGGCCGTACAGCCCTCCATGTGATCGCCAGAGGTTGCCTGACTGCCATTAGGTACCGAGATGAGATCCTTAGACCCCTTGTGAGACCGTATGCTGGTGCGGTTGGCCCTGGGTTCCTCATGTGGCTGGTTGCTTGGTTACCTCAGTTCTATTTCACCTCAGAAGCGCACGCATAATTATTACCTCAGAACGGACGGTGTTTTTGACGGTGACAACCTGCTTGACGACCTGTTGCTGACGAGAAAGAGAACACTTTCTTTACCATTGTCTTTATATAAGTACATTTTGATAATTAGGAAGAAATAATTTAAGATGTTTTTAGATGCTAGCTAATGTACTTACGTTATACCTCAGCCTACCAGCTACAGTAGCTAGCCTGACAGTTTTATTTAGCTAATGTTAGCTAGCTAGCTACTGTAACCGTTATTGCAGCTTTCTGTTTGTATGTAGCGTTAGCTCTAACTTCAATGGCTTCCTGATGGAGATTTTATCTTTCCAACCAGGAGAAATACGATGAAGACATCACTGATCATTCAGAGACACTCACAATTCAGCGTAACGTTAAGCAGTTAACTTCTATTAGATAACCGAACGGATTTAACTTTGTACAATCATTTTCCACCTAACGTTAGCTAGTTGCTAGCTACACATACAGTTCAGTGGAGGCTGTTGAGGCGAGGATTAAGGAGGACGCCATTCCCCCACTTATATAGTTAACGTCATATTGAGGCGTCTCTGCTATAAATGACACCTGATCACTCAAAGGTGTAAGAATTTATGGTCCAAACGTCTTTAAGGAAGAGGAGGAAGGGGGAGAGAAGAGGGGGAAGGGGGAGAGAAGAGGAGGAAGAGAAGAGGAGGAAGGGGGAGAGAAGAGGGGGAAGGGGGAGAGAAGAGGGGGAAGGGGGAGAGAAGAGGGGGAAGGGGGAGAGAAGAGGGGGAGAGAAGAGGGGGAAGGGGGAGAGAAGAGGGGGAGAGAAGAGGGGGAAGGGGGAGAGAAGAGGGGGAAGGGGGGAGAGAAGAGGGGGAAGGGGGGAGAGAAGGGGGGAGAGAAGAGGGGGAAGGGGGGAGAAAAGGGGGGAGAGAAGAGGGGGAGAGAAGAGGGGGAGAGAAGAGGGGGAGAGAAGAGGGGGAAGGATGATGGCCACACAGGAGGCTGATTTTCACTGAGGAGGAGGAGGCCGAACCGAAATGCATGCTGGACATTTCAAAGTGAAGCACATGACTTCCAGAATCAACCAACACTTCTTCTGATGGGGACAGCTGGGTAAGTGAAATAACCTTTTGTTGAGCACATTCTTTTTTCTTTTGTTGATCTTTTGTTAATTCTATTATATCTGAAACTATTATGTTTTCAATTAATGTCTTATCAGAGAGTACAACGTTTCAATTGGTCACTGTTTGCTTAAAAAAAAGGTCCCTTTCGAGCCAGAAGTTTGAGCTGTGAGACTGTGGAGTTGAAGCTCATCAGTTGTTTCCTGGTGTCCCAATTCAAATGTACCGGTTCCTTTATTTGACCACAGCAGAGTTCAAAGTGTGTGTGTGTGTGTGTGTGTGTGTGTGTGTGTGTGTGTGTGTGTGTGTGTGTGTGTGTGTGTGTGTGTGTGTGTGTGTGTATTAGGGTTTCAAAGGGTCGGAAAACCTTCCGGTAAATTTTCAGATTTTTTTTGTTGTTGCTTAAATTCATCAAAACAGTGCACCTTTATTGTGGGATACACATAAGGCAATTCTAGGTCTTGTGGCATATATTTGGTTAAACTATGTCCAATTCAATGGAATTCAATGGAACCCTCTGCATAGTGCACTCTTCCACAGCTGATTCTCAAGATCTTGTACACTAATGAGATGCTATTGAGCTTTCTGGTAAGTTACTACAATACTGGGTGGGGTGAATATATTTTATTTTATTTTTATTTTATATGAAATTCAGTATTTTTTGTTAACTAGTAAACAGCAGCCTACAGCAAAGTGTGTTTAAATAACTTTAAACTCATGTTAGTTTTTGCTACCATGTGGGTTTTAGCTTGCTTGAGCCTGCAAACTGAGGAGTGTAAATTCACCTGTGTCCATACATGTTTCATTTTAAACATTGATCTTACAAAGGAGATGTTTAATCTAACTGCTTAACTATTTATCTGTACATTTGATGTGTGAAGACATTTCACTGCAGCTAATGTAGAAGAAAAAGCTGTGTATGCAACTGGTTCACCTCTGGTGCTCACAGGCAATGTGAATTGGAAGAGACTTCTGAATGTTCTTTGTCCAGCATACACCCCTCCAACCAGACATGCATTATCTACTCATTTGCTTGATGCAGAGTTCAACAGAGTTCAAGTGAAGGTCAAGCAAATCCTAGAGAAAGCAGACTGTATTGCAATCAACTCTGATGGGTGGTCGAATGCTAGTGGGCTTAGGAAGAATGTAACTACATCCTCAACCAGTATTCTACAAGAGCACCGACACAAGGGACAACAGACACACCGGTCTCTCCATTGCAGATGAGCTGAAGGCAGTCATCAATGACCTTGGACCACAGAAGGTATTTGCACTGGTGACAGACAATGCTGTGAACATGAAGGCTGCTTGGTCTAAAGTGGGAGGAGTCCTACCCTCACATCACACCCAATGGCTGTGCTGCTCATGCATTGAATCTTCTCCTCAAGGACATCATGACACTGAAAACAATGGATACACTCTACAAGAGAGCCAAGGAAATGGTAAGGTATGTGAAGGGTTGTCAAGTTATAGCAGCAATCTACCTCACCAAGCAAAGTGAGAAGAATAAGAGCACCACATTGAAGCTGCCCAGCAACACCCGTTGGGGTGGTGTTATCATCATGTTTGACAGTCTCCTGGAGGGGAAGGAGTCTCTCCAAGAAATGGCCATATCACAGTCTGCCGATATGGACAGCCCCATCAAGAGGATCCTCCTGGATGATGTATTTTTGGGAAAGAAACCGATAGCAGTAGCCATTGGACGGATTGAGGGAGACGATGCCATCCTGTCTGATGTTCAGACTCTGCTTGCAGATGTAAGAGAAGAAATCCGTACGGCCCACTTCACTGTTTCTCCAAGCAGAGGAAGCTGCTGTTCTGAAATACATCAATAAGCGTGAAGACTTCTGCCTAAAGCCCAGACACACCACAGCGTACATGTTGGACCCCAAGTATGCTGGCAAGAGCATCCTGTCTGGTGCAGAGATCAACAAGGCCTATGGTCTCATCACTACCGTGTCTCGCCATCTCGGCCTGGATGAGGGTTCTTGTCAGTCTGGTGAAGTACACTTCCAAGCAAGGGCTTTGGGATGGAGATGCAGTATGGTAGTCGTGACAACATATCTCATCAGCCACCTGGTGGAGGGACTTTCCTCCTTCATCCTCCAAATCCAATGAGCCTCAGGGCGCAACTGGTCGTTGTTAGGGAACCCACACACCAAAACAAAAAACATCTACATTTAAATGGTGTTAATATTAATGTGCATATATTCCCACTAATTCCCACTAATTCTCTGAATATTCCCCAAAATGTCTCAATAGAGAAAAATGGCCTCATGTTTCTATTTCCCCCCAATAGAATCCCCTTTAACGAAGGAAGACATTATGACTTTAATGAAGACAGCTTCTCCATCCTGGAGGGGGAAATCAATCATTTCCAGGCCCAGGGACATGTACTAGTCTGTGGCGACCTAAATGCCTGAACCGGACCAGAACCAACAAAAACGGGTCACAACTCCTGCAGCTCTGTCGCACGCTGGGTATGTACATAGTCAAAGGTAGGCTTCGAAGGGACCCCTACGGTAGGTCCACCTATAGCTCTGTTACATCCTGGGTATGTACATAGTCAAAGGTAGGCTTCGAGGAGACTCCTACGGTAGGTACACCTATAGTTCATCTCTTGGCAGTAGTACTCCAGACTACTTTATCACTGGAGGTGACAGCATTCCCTCCCACATATGCACCTCCCCCTAGGCATAACTATGACAACATAACCTTGGGGTGAGACTAGGATCCAGCTTTAGCCCCACCCTCTTCAACATATATATCAATCAATATACAGTTGAAGTCAGAAGTTTACATACACTTAGGTTGGAGTCATTAAAACTTGATTTTCAACCTCTCCACAAATTTATTGTTAACAAACTATAGTTTTGGCAAGTCGGTTAGGACATCTACTTTGTGCATGACACAAGTCATTTTTCAAACAATTGTTTAAAGACAGATTATTTCACTTATAATTCACTGTATCACAATTCCAGTGGGTCAGAAGTTTACATACACTAAGTTGACTGCCTTTAAACAGCTTGGGAAATTCCAGAAAATGATGTCATGGCTTTAGAAGCTTCTGATAGGATAATTGACATCATTTGAATCAATTGGAGGTGTGGATGTATTTCAAGGCCTACCTTCAAACTCAGTGCCTCTTTGCTTGACATCATGGGAAAATCTAAAGAAATCAGCCAAGACCTCAGAAAAATAATTGTAGACCTCCACAAGTCTGGTTCATCCTTGGGAGCAATTTCCAAACGCCTGAAGGTACCACATTAATCTTTACAAACAATAGTACGCAAGTATAAACACCATGGGACCACGCAGCCACCATACCGCTCAGGAAGGAGACGTGTTCTGTCTCCTAGAGATGAACGTACTTTGGTGCGAAAAGTGCAAATCAATCCCAGAACAACAGCAAAGGACCTTGTGAAGATGCTGGAGGAAACAGGTACAAAAGTATCTATATCCGCAGTAAAACGAGTCCTATATCGACAACCTGAAAGGCCGCTCAGCAAGGAAGAAGCCACTGCTCAAAAACCACCATAAAAAAGCCGGGCTACGTTTTGCAATTGCACATGGGGACAAAGATCATACTATTTTTAGAAATGTCCTCTGGTCTGATAAAACAAAAATAGAACTGTTTGGCCAAAATGACCATCGTTGTGTTTGTAGGAAAAAGGGGGAGGCTTGCAATCCGAAGAACACCATCCCAACCGTGAAGCACGGGGGTGGCAGCATCATGTTGAGGGGTGCTTTGCTGCAGGAGGGACTGGTGCACTTCACAAAATAGACGGCATCATGAGGCAAGAAAATAATGTGGATATATTGAAGTAACATCTCAAGACATCAGTCAGGAAGTTAAAGCTTGGTTGCAAATGGGTCTTCCAAATGGGCAATGACCCCAAGCATACTTACAAAGTTGTGGAAAAATGGCTTAAAGACAACAATGTCAAGGTATTGGAGTGGCCATCACAAAGCTCTGACCTAATTCCCATAGTACATTTGTGGGCAGAACTGAAAAAGTGTGTGAGAGCAAGGAGGCCTACAAACCTGACTCAGTTAGACCAGCTCTGTCAGGAGGAATGGGCCAGAATTCACCCAACTTATTGTGGGAAGCTTGTGGAAGGCTACCCAAAACGTTTGACCCAAGTTAAGCAATTTAAATTAGGATTAGAATTTTTATTAGGATTAAATGTCAGGAATTGTGAAAAACTGAGTTTAAATGTATTTGGCTGAGGAGTATGTAAACTTCCGACTTCAACTGTACCTTGTCAGTTACACAACTGAATGTTTTCAACTGAAATTTAACCCAACCCCTCTGAATCAGAGGTGAAGGGGGAGAGAAGAGGGGAAGGAAGAGGAGGGAGAAGAGGGGAAGGAAGAGGGGGAAGGGGGGAGAGAAGAGGGGAAGGAAGAGGAGGGAGAAGAGGGGAAGGAAGAGGGGAGAGAAGAGGGGAAGGAAGAGGAGGAAGGGGGAGAGAAGAGGGGAAGGAAGAGGGGGAAGGGGGGAGAGAAGAGGGGAAGGAAGAGGAGGAGGGGGGGTAGATAGAGGGGAAGGAAGAGGAGGAGGGGGGGTAGATAGAGGGAGTACACTCATAAATTCCACGTATTTAAGGTCATCTATTATTTATATATATTGAGTGTTCAGGAACTATATTGAGCCATTACATCACTTCCCTTTTCGCCAGGGTATAAAATGAGGTCACACACATGCAACATCCCTTTGTCATCCAACACCATGAAGAAAAGAACAGGCAGCTGAAAAGAGAGATGGTCGTAGACCTTCATAAACCTGGTAATGGTTACAAGAAGATCCACAAACGGTTGAATATACCACTGAGCATTGCCAGGGTAATTTTTCGAACATTCCCCCCCCCCCCCCTAGGATAGGGAGGAGGATGGTGAGAGAAGAAATCCCCAAGAATCACTGAAAGGATTGCAGGCGTTGGTGGCATCTTGGGGTCACCAGGTTTCAGGAAAGCCCCATCAGACTCCACCTCCACAAGCTCTTTGGAAGGGTTGTCAGAAGAAAGCCCCATCAGACTCCACCTCCACAGGCTCTTTGGAAGGGTTGCCAGAAGAAAGCCCCATCAGACACCACCTCCACAGGCTCTTTGGAAGGGTTGCCAGAAGAAAGCCCCATCAGACACCACCTCCACAGGCTCTTTGGAAGGGTTGCCAGAAGAAAGCCCCATCAGACACCACCTCCACAGGCTCTTTGGAAGGGTTGCCAGAAGAAAGCCCTTTCTGACCACAAGACACAGACGCGCTTGGAGTTTACCAAACGTCATTTAAATTATGACTGGAGGAAGGTGCTCTGGTCAGATGAGACCAAAATGTAACGTTTTGGTCAGATACAGAATCGGCATGTTTGGTGTAGAAACAGGAGAGGCACCTCATACCCACGGGGAAATATGGAGGGGGGTCAGTGATGTTTTGGGGCTGTTTTAATTCCAGAGGTCCAGGGGCCCCTCATACCCATGGTGAAATATGGAGGGGGTCAGTGATGTTTTGGGGCTGTTTTAATTCCAGAGGTCCAGGGGCACCTCATACCCACGGGGAAATATGGAGGGGGGTCAGTGATGTTTTGGGGCTGTTTTAATTCCAGAGGTCCAGGGGCCCCTCATACCCATGGTGAAATATGGAGGGGGTCAGTGATGTTTTGGGGCTGTTTTAATTCCAGAGGTCCAGGGGCACCTCATACCCACGGGGAAATATGGAGGGGGGTCAGTGATGTTTTGGGGCTGTTTTAATTCCAGAGGTCCAGGGGCCCCTCATACCCACGGTGAAATATGGAGGGGGTCAGTGATGTTTTGGGGCTGTTTTAATTCCAGAGGTCCAGGGGCATCTCATACCCACGGTGAAATATGGAGGGGGGTCAGTGATGTTTTGGGGCTGTTTTAATTCCAGAGGTCCAGGGGCCCCTCATACCCACGGTGAAATATGGAGGGGGTCAGTGATGTTTTGGGGCTGTTTTAATTCCAGAGGTCCAGGGGCATCTCATACCCACGGTGAAATATGGAGGGGGGGTCAGTGATGTTTTGGGGCTGTTTTAATTCCAGAGGTCCAGGGGCCCCTCATACCCACGGTGAAATATGGAGGTGGGGTCAGTGATGTTTTGGGGCTGTTTTAATTCCAGAGGTCCAGGGGCACCTCATACCCACGGGGAAATATGGAGGGGGGTCAGTGATGTTTTGGGGCTGTTTTAATTCCAGAGGTCCAGGGGCACTGGTTAAGTAAAATCGAGTGGAGTGTACTAACTATTGTACTGCATGTCTAGATGTATAGACTGTTTCCATGTCTGGATGTATAGACTGTTTCCATGTCTGGATGTGTAGACTGTTTCCATGTCTAGATGTATAGACTGTTTCCATGTCTAGATGTATAGACTGTTTCCATGTCTAGATGTGTAGGCTGTTTCCATGTCTGGATGTATAGACTGTTTCCATGTCTGGATGTGTAGACTGTTTCCATGTCTAGATGTATAGACTGTTTCCATGTCTGGATGTGTAGACTGTTTCCATGTCTAGATGTATAGACTGTTTCCATGTCTAGATGTATAGACTGTTTCCATGTCTAGATGTATAGACTGTTTCCATGTCTGGATGTATAGACTGTTTCCATGTCTAGATGTATAGACTGTTTCCACGTCTGGATGTGTAGACTGTTTCCATGTCTGTGGGTCTGCCTGTCGGTCTGTGTCTGTCTGTCGGTCTGTGTCTGCCTGTCGGTCTGTGTCTGCCTGTCGGTCTGTGTCTGTCTGTCGGTCTGTGTCTGTCTGTCGGTCTGTCGGTCTGTGTCTGCCTGTCGGTCTGTGTCTGTCTGTCGGTCTGTGTCTGCCTGTCGGTCTGTGTCTGTCTGTCGGTCTGTCGGTCTGTGTCTGCCTGTCGGTCTGTGTCTGCCTGTCGGTCTGTGTCTGCCTGTCGGTCTGTGTCTGTCTGTCGGTCTGTGTCTGCCTGTCGGTCTGTGTCTGCCTGTCGGTCTGTGTCTGCCTGTCGGTCTGTGTCTGTCTGTCGGTCTGTGTCTGCCTGTCGGTCTGTGTCTGTCTGTCGGTCTGTGTCTGTCTGTCGGTCTGTGTCTGTCTGTCGGTCTGTGTCTGTCTGTCGGTCTGTGTCTGCCTGTCGGTCTGTGTCTGTCTGTCGGTCTGTGTCTGTCTGTCGGTCTGTGTCTGTCTGTCGGTCTGTGGGTCTGCCTGTCGGTCTGTGTCTGTCTGTCGGTCTGTGTCTGTCTGTCGGTCTGTAGGTGTGCTACTCACAGCCTGGGTTCTCTTGACGGAGGCGATACAGATAAGGCAGGTGATGGCACCGGACTGGAACGCATCACTCAGGTACTGACGAGTTCTCTCTAGGTCTGTCACATCTCCACCTGGAGAGAGAGGGGAGATATTAGGGGGTCTGGTGGCGACTAAGACAGTAGGGGGTCTGATGGCGACTAAGACAGTAGGGGGTCTGATGGCGACTAAGACAGTAGGGGGTCTGATGGCGACTAAGACAGTAGGGGGTCTGATGGCAACTAAGATAGTAGGGGGTCTGGTGGCGACTAAGATAGTAGGGGGTCTGGTGGCGACTAAGACAGTAGGGGGTCTGGTGGCGACTAAGACAGTAGGGGGTCTGGTGGCGACTAAGACAGTAGGGGGTCTGATGGCGACTAAGACAGTAGGGGGTCTGATGGCGACTAAGACAGTAGGGGGTCTGATGGCGACTAAGACAGTAGGGGGTCTGGTGGCGACTAAGACAGTAGGGGGTCTGGTGGCGACTAAGATATTAGGGGGTCTGATGGCGACTAAGATAGTAGGGGGTCTGATGGCGACTAAGACAGTAGGGGGTCTGATGGCGACTAAGATAGTAGGAGGTCTGATGGCGACTAAGATAGTAGGGGGTCTGATGGCAACTAAGATAGTAGGGGGTCTGATGGCGACTAAGACAGTAGGGGGTCTGATGGCGACTAAGACAGTAGGGGGTCTGATGGCGACTAAGACAGTAGGGGGTCTGATGGCGACAAAGACAGTAGGGGGTCTGATGGCGACTAAGACAGTAGGGGGTCTGATGGCGACTAAGATAGTAGGGGGTCTGGTGGCGACTAAGATAGTAGGAGGTCTGATGGCGACTAAGACAGTAGGGGGTCTGATGGCGACTAAGACAGTAGGGGGTCTGATGGCGACTAAGACAGTAGGGGGTCTGATGGCGACAAAGACAGTAGGGGGTCTGATGGCGACTAAGACAGTAGGGGGTCTGGTGGCGACTAAGACAGTAGGGGGTCTGATGGCGACTAAGACAGTAGGGGGTCTGATGGCGACTAAGACAGTAGGGGGTCTGATGGCGACTAAGATAGTAGGGGGTCTGATGGCGACTAAGATAGTAGGGGGTCTGATGGCGACTAAGATAGTAGGGGGTCTGGTGGCGACTAAGATAGTAGGGGGTCTGATGGCGACTAAGATAGTAGGGGGTCTGATGGCGACTAAGACAGTAGGGGGTCTGATGGCGACTAAGATAGTAGGGGGTCTGATGGCGACAAAGATAGTAGGGGGTCTGATGGCGACTAAGATAGTAGGGGGTCTGGTGGCGACTAAGATAGTAGGGGGTCTGGTGGCGACTAAGACAGTAGGGGGTCTGATGGCGACTAAGACAGTAGGGGGTCTGATGGCGACTAAGACAGTAGGGGGTCTGGTGGCGACTAAGACAGTAGGGGGTCTGATGGCGACTAAGATAGTAGGGGGTCTGGTGGCGACTAAGACAGTAGGGGGTCTGATGGCGACTAAGACAGTAGGGGGTCTGATGGCGACTAAGACAGTAGGGGGTCTGATGGCGACTAAGATAGTAGGGGGTCTGATGGCGACTAAGATAGTAGGGGGTCTGGTGGCGACTAAGATAGTAGGGGGTCTGATGGCGACTAAGATAGTAGGGGGTCTGATGGCGACTAAGACAGTAGGGGGTCTGATGGCGACTAAGATAGTAGGGGGTCTGGTGTTTGTGTCAGTCTAACATCATTAGCCTGATGGCTGGTATGTGATTTACTACTGTAAGACAGAGAGCCTTTCAGAAAGACTGACTGACCTTAAAAAGCAACTTCTCCTTTTGAAAGCGGTCTGTGTGTCATCGATATGAGTCAAACATTTATTAGTGTCAACATTTACTACAAAGTGTAACTAGGATAATTTCGGTGGTCATTTCAGTCTTAACAGAACGACGGGGACGTAACAGAACGACGAAGGGGACGTAACAGAACGACGAAGGGCACTTAACAGAACGACGAAGGGCACTTAACAGAACGAAGAAGGGCACTTAACAGAACGAAGAAGGGCACTTAACAGAACGAAGAAGGGCACTTAACAGAACGAAGAAGGGCACTTAACAGAACGAAGAAGGGCACTTAACAGAACGAAGAAGGGCACTTAACAGAACGAAGAAGGGCACTTAACAGAACGAAGAAGGGCACTTAACAGAACGAAGAAGGGCACTTAACAGAACGAAGAAGGGCACTTAACAGAACGAAGAAGGGCACTTAACAGAACGAAGAAGGGCACTTAACAGAACGAAGAAGGGCACTTAACAGAACGAAGAAGGGCACTTAACAGAACGAAGAAGGGCACTTAACAGAACGAAGAAGGGCACTTAACAGAACGAAGAAGGGCACTTAACAGAACGAAGAAGGGCACTTAACAGAACCAAGGGCACTTAACAGAACCAAGGGGACGTAACAGAACCAAGGGGACGTAACAGAACCAAGGGGACGTAACAGAACCAAGGGGACGTAACAGAACCAAGGGGACGTAACAGAACCAAGGGGACGTAACAGAACCAAGGGGACGTAACAGAACCAAGGGGACGTAACAGAACGAAGAAGGGCACTTAACAGAACGAAGAAGGGCACTTAACAGAACGAAGAAGGGCACTTAACAGAACGAAGAAGGGCACTTAACAGAACGAAGAAGGGCACTTAACAGAACGAAGAAGGGCACTTAACAGAACGAAGAAGGGCACTTAACAGAACGAAGAAGGGCACTTAACAGAACGAAGAAGGGCACTTAACAGAACGAAGAAGGGCACTTAACAGAACGAAGAAGGGCACTTAACAGAACGAAGAAGGGCACTTAACAGAACGAAGAAGGGCACTTAACAGAACGAAGAAGGGCACTTAACAGAACGAAGAAGGGCACTTAACAGAACGAAGAAGGGCACTTAACAGAACGAAGAAGGGCACTTAACAGAACGAAGAAGGGCACTTAACAGAACGAAGAAGGGCACTTAACAGAACCAAGGGCACTTAACAGAACCAAGGGGACGTAACAGAACCAAGGGGACGTAACAGAACGAAGAAGGGCACTTAACAGAACGAAGAAGGGCACTTAACAGAACGAAGAAGGGCACTTAACAGAACGAAGAAGGGCACTTAACAGAACGAAGAAGGGCACTTAACAGAACGAAGAAGGGCACTTAACAGAACGAAGAAGGGCACTTAACAGAACGAAGAAGGGCACTTAACAGAACGAAGAAGGGCACTTAACAGAACGAAGAAGGGCACTTAACAGAACGAAGAAGGGCACTTAACAGAACGAAGAAGGGCACTTAACAGAACGAAGAAGGGCACTTAACAGAACGAAGAAGGGCACTTAACAGAACGAAGAAGGGCACTTAACAGAACGAAGAAGGGCACTTAACAGAACGAAGAAGGGCACTTAACAGAACGAAGAAGGGCACTTAACAGAACGAAGAAGGGCACTTAACAGAACGAAGAAGGGCACTTAACAGAACGAAGAAGGGCACTTAACAGAACCAAGGGCACTTAACAGAACCAAGGGCACTTAACAGAACCAAGGGCACTTAACAGAACCAAGGGGACGTAACAGAACCAAGGGGACGTAACAGAACCAAGGGGACGTAACAGAACCAAGGGGACGTAACAGAACCAAGGGGACGTAACAGAACCAAGGGGACGTAACAGAACCAAGGGGACGTAACAGAACCAAGGGGACGTAACAGAACGAAGAAGGGCACTTAACAGAACGAAGAAGGGCACTTAACAGAACGAAGAAGGGCACTTAACAGAACGAAGAAGGGCACTTAACAGAACGAAGAAGGGCACTTAACAGAACGAAGAAGGGCACTTAACAGAACGAAGAAGGGCACTTAACAGAACGAAGAAGGGCACTTAACAGAACGAAGAAGGGCACTTAACAGAACGAAGAAGGGCACTTAACAGAACGAAGAAGGGCACTTAACAGAACGAAGAAGGGCACTTAACAGAACGAAGAAGGGCACTTAACAGAACGAAGAAGGGCACTTAACAGAACGAAGAAGGGCACTTAACAGAACGAAGAAGGGCACTTAACAGAACGAAGAAGGGCACTTAACAGAACGAAGAAGGGCACTTAACAGAACGAAGAAGGGCACTTAACAGAACGAAGAAGGGCACTTAACAGAACGAAGAAGGGCACTTAACAGAACGAAGAAGGGCACTTAACAGAACGAAGAAGGGCACTTAACAGAACGAAGAAGGGCACTTAACAGAACGAAGAAGGGCACTTAACAGAACGAAGAAGGGCACTTAACAGAACGAAGAAGGGCACTTAACAGAACGAAGAAGGGCACTTAACAGAACGAAGAAGGGCACTTAACAGAACGAAGAAGGGCACTTAACAGAACGAAGAAGGGCACTTAACAGAACAAAGAAGGGCACGTAACAGAACAAAGAAGGGCACGTAACAGAACAAAGAAGGGCACGTAACAGAACAAAGAAGGGCACTTAACAGAACCAAGGGTACTTAACAGAACCAAGGGTACTTAACAGAACCAAGGGTACTTAACAGAACCAAGGGGACGTAACAGAACCAAGGGGACGTAACAGAACCAAGGGGACGTAACAGAACCAAGGGTACGTAACAGAACCAAGGGAACGTAACAGAACCAAGGGAACGTAACAGAACCAAGGGTACGTAACAGAACGAAGGGTACGTAACAGAACGAAGGGTACGTAACAGAACGAAGGGTACGTAACAGAACGAAGGGGACGTAACAGGACGAAGGGTACGTAACAAAACGAAGGGTACTTAACAGAACGAAGGGGACGTAACAAAACGAAGGGTACTTAACAGATATACATAGGTTTAAATTCTGCCCACATTATAATAGTAGTCCATTCGGAGCGCAACTGCAAGTGACCAAATTCTAACGACCATGTTCAGTTTGGTTAGACACACCCTATCCCTATGGGGCTAGTTAGGGACCGTCGGTAAATTACGGGACAATATGTGAAAATGTCAACAGCTCCAAATGTCAATGACTCAAAAACCTCTGACTGTAAATTGTAGAAATCCATATATGGATATTGAAAGCATTTAATGAGACACCTAAAATATTGTCCCATCTACATTGTGTAATTTATGCCCAGACATAACTATCCAGAAAGTTCCAGAAAGACAATGATCTAATGGTTTAACAGGCGGACTGGGACTGTGTGATCAACAGGGATCAGACTCAAGCACGAGCCACACATCAGTATGTGTCTCACCAGTCTGGTCCGTGTAGGTGGTGAGCGTCGAGGCCAGAATCTTCCCTCGTTTACCATCCTTCCCCTCGACCTTCCCACCATCATCAACTATATCATCGACATCATCGTCTGAGGAGGAGCTGTACTGGCTCTGAACCAATCGCTGAGCAGCAGCCTGGTTGGACTTCCTGATCTCCTCAAACTTGGATTGGCTCGACGCGGCTGTCAATAAATAAATACAAGTAATCAATCCAGATAATCAATCAGTCAGTCGATCAATCAGTCAGTCGATCAATCAGTCAGTCAGCAAGCACACTGACAGACAGAGACTCTCTCTCTCTCTCAATTCAATTCAATTCAAGGGCTTTATTGGCATGGGAAACATGTGTTAACATTGCCAAAGCAATGTCTCTCACTCACTGTGTTGTGAAGGTGCTGCCATGTTCTTTCCTCTGTTAACAGACTGTAGCTGTGTGAGAGCTGTAGTGTTCTTCCCTCTCCCATCTCCTCCTCTCCCTCTCCCATCTCCTCCTCTCCCCCTCCCATCTCCAGCCCACACACCACTAGGAGTCTTAGGGGATTCTGCTGCCGGGGCTGCTGCCCTCTCTCTCTGAGGTCGTGACGCTTGACCCTGTGGCTGACCACGGCCACGACCCCGCTGACGCCAGGCCGGATCCATGGCGATGACCTGCCACATCACAATAAAGAACACATGGTGATAACTATATGATCAGTGGGTGTTTCTGTTTTACCAAAGACTGTTGGTTCGTATGGACCTTAACCCAACACCTAGGGACCCCATAAATAGGATCTCTTGACAGCTGGGGCGTTGGGCTGACAGCTTTAATATCTCAAATATCTCTAGTGCTCCAAAATTTCATAAAAATAAAAAAATAAACTTTTAAACTTAGGCTCACAGGTGCTCCTTGTAAAAAGGGGTCATTTGGGACGCAATAGTTCCATACAGTAGGTGCTGTTACGACTAGAAGCGTAACGTCAGCAGACTGACTCCTTCTCGACAACCTCTGCCAGACAAACCTATGGAGACTGACGCCGTCCCAAATGGCAACATATTCCCTATGTAGTGCGCTATTTTTATACAGGTCCTCATATACGCCTGACTGCGAGAGAGGAGCACTTCCATGAACCAGCCGAACATGCAGACAGCTACTAAGCTTAACAAGTTGATAGCCCCCAGATATCAGATATATCCAGAAAGCAGATTGCGCGTCTGAATAAGTTAGCTAGCTGATGAAAGCTAGCATCATATACCACCAATAATCCACAGGGCTAGCTATGTTTCTACAGAGGGCTAGCTAACAAACTCGCCGACAGTTTACTAATGAGAAAAGCTACAGCTGGCTGTTTTAAAGGAGTTATCGCTGATCTAGCGAGTTCACCAATAGTTGAAGGAAATATTATATCCCACTGCAAGTTCATGTTGTTGGTGACAGCTAATAGCTAGCCGGCTAACTGACGGCAAGCTCGCTTTGTCATTCAGGAAAGTGATAGCGACTCTAGCTATCACAACAAATACACAACTGCAATATTCGTAACACCCATGCATTACAGTAATGAGATTTGAGGAATTAACAAACTCTGAATTCTGTAATATTGTTTGTTTCATTGATTCATGCAGACATACCAGACCGTTCACTGACACGCCGCTCGCCTACACAGGACCACTCACTGAGCAAACTCCAACCACTGTGGTGCAGGCTGGGAATTGTAGTGATTAACAGTAGTCGTTGTCGCTTCACTTACTGGTGAGCCGGTGTGTCAAAAACTACAAGTCCAAAAGTATAACGAAGTAAATGGGACTTTGCAACGTGTCAAACCAACGCTGTGCAAGAAGTCCACTACACGGATATAACCTTGGTTCTCTGAGTAGTGTAACGGGTAGATAAACGATCTATGGAAACACTTCCTCCTTCCTCATGCGATGTGATTGAGATGCTGAATATGTTTACTGTCTATGACTCCACTAGAACTAGGCTGGACCCATGACATTTTTAACAACGCTTTTTTTCTGATAAAACTAGTTAATTGCATCCACTGTGGAGACCAGTTTCATAATATGACCATATTTTTCCAGCTGCTTGCCGTCGTTTTGAAGTAATCACGGAAAAACAGGCCTTGTTTTAAGGAATTTTTCACCCTGCACGCTCCTATTAGTTCTGTTGAGCACCGTGGCACCAACTTGCCTTCCAAACATTCTATTGTCCAGCCTACTAGAACCCCACGGAGGAAAGGCACGTACGGTTAGCAACCTGTTGCTCTACTCAGAGAACCAAGGTTACACCCGTAACCCAACATTCTCGTAGCGGGTTGCCAAATGACCGATGGGAGAGGCTGTACCAAAGAGGTGGTTCGGATAGATGAGCCCCTGGGACATTCTTGTATACACCACAGGATGCAAAATAACATAATTACCAACTAGGGTAAAACATAATTTCAACTGTGGCAAACCGTATACCCAAGCAAGCTGAAATTTACAACATGAGACTTAAAAACAGCCTCACTGACGCTTGATAAGTGGTTGATTTTGCAAATACGAACATTTTTGCGTCTCAGGGTTAGATTTTTAAGATAAAATGTTAATTTAGATTTCTTTTCATTTCACATCCAGAGACTAAAATAAACTTGAACTTTTTCAGCTTTCAAAATATTTAATGCACCTGTTTAAAAAAAAAGAGTAAAATAAATGGAAACGATATAGAGTGAATTCAGACCCCTTGACCTTTTCCACATTTTGTTACTTTACAGCCTCGTTCTAAAATGGGGAAGGGGAAGAGGATAACTAGTCAGTTGAACAACCAAATTCCTTCAACTGAAATGTGGCTTCCCCTCTGAATCAGAGAGGTGCGGGGGGCTGCCTTAATCAACAGCCACATCGGTTAAATACATAACAATCCGCATCAATCTACACACAATGCCCCATATTGACAAAGTGAAAACAGGTTTTTTGAAATTTTGGGCATATGTATAAAAAATAAACAGAAAAACCTTATTTACATAAGTATTCAGACCCTTTGAGATTAGACTCAAATTTGAGCTCAGGTGCAGCCTGTTTTAAGTTGATCCTTGAGATGTTTCTACAACTTGATTTGAGTCGACCTGTGGTAAATTCAATTGATTGGAAAGGCAAACGCCTGTCTATATAAGGTCACATTGTTGAATGTGAATGTCAGAGCAAAAACCAAGCCATGAGGTCGAATGAATTGCCCGAAGAGCTCAGAGACAGGATTGTGTCGAGGCACAGATCTGGGGAAGAGTACCAAAACATTTCTGTAGCATTGAAGGTCCCTAAAAACACAGTGGCCTCCATCATTCTTAAATGGAATTCTCTTCCTAGAGCTGGCCAAACTGAGTAATCGGGGGAGAAGGGCCTTCGTCAAGCAGGTGACCAAGAACCCGATGGTCACTCTGACAGAGCTCCAGAGTTCCTCTGTGGAGATGGGAGAACCTTCCAGAAGGACAACCATCTCTGTAGCACACCACCAATCAGGCCTTTATGGTAGTGTGGCCAGACGGAAGCCACTCCTCAGTATATACAATCCAGGTTGAATCAGGAATTCCCCAGGGCAGCTTTCTAGGCCCCTTGCTTTTTCTAAATCCATGTGTATGCATAGTGCGTATGTTATCGTGTGTGTATGTGTGTGTGTGTTGCTTCACAGTCCCCGCTGTTCCATAAGGTGTTTTTTAATCTGTTTTTTTTAAATCAAATTTTACTGCTGGCATGAGTTACATGATGTGGAATAGAGTTCCATGTAGTCATGGCTCTATGTAGTGCTGTGAGCCTCCCATAGTCTGTTCTGGACTTGGGGACTGTGAGGAGACCTCTGGTGACATGCCGTGTGGGGTATGCATCGGTGTCTGAGCTGTGTGCCAGGAGTTTAGACAGACAGCTTGGTGCATTCAACATGACAATACTTCTCATAAATAAAAGAAGGCTCCACTTTGAGCCAGGAGAGATTGATATGCATATTATCAATGTTATTAAAATGATCTCTCTGTGTACGTTTAAGGGCCAGCCGTGCTGCCCTGTTCTGAGACAACTGCAATTTTCCTAAGTCCTTTTTTGTGGCACCTGACCACACGACTGAACAGTAGTCAAGGTGGGACAAAACTAGGGCCTGTAGGACCTGCCTTGTTGACAGTGTTGTTAAGAAGGTAGAAACTAGGGCCTGTAGGACCTGCCTTGTTGACAGTGTTGTTAAGAAGGTAGAAACTAGGGCCTGTAGGACCTGCCTTGTTGACAGTGCTGTTAAGAAGGTAGAAACTAGGGCCTGTAGGACCTGCCTTGTTGACAGTGCTGTTAAGAAGGTAGAAACTAGGGCCTGTAGGACCTGCCTTGTTGACAGTGCTGTTAAGAAGGTAGAAACTAGGGCCTGTAGGACCTGCCTTGTTGATAGTGTTGTTAAGAAGGTAGAAACTAGGGCCTGTAGGACCTGCCTTGTTGACAGTGTTGTTAAGAAGGTAGAAACTAGGGCCTGTAGGACCTGCCTTGTTGACAGTGCTGTTAAGAAGGTAGAAACTAGGGCCTGTAGGACCTGCCTTGTTGACAGTGCTGTTAAGAAGGTAGAAACTAGGGCCTGTAGGACCTGCCTTGTTGACAGTGCTGTTAAGAAGGTAGAAACTAGGGCCTGTAGGACCTGCCTTGTTGACAGTGCTGTTAAGAAGGTAGAAACTAGGGCCTGTAGGACCTGCCTTGTTGATAGTGTTGTTAAGAAGGTAGAAACTAGGGCCTGTAGGACCTGCCTTGTTGACAGTGCTGTTAAGAAGGTAGAAACTAGGGCCTGTAGGACCTGCCTTGTTGATAGTGTTGTTAAGAAGGTAGAAACTAGGGCCTGTAGGACCTGCCTTGTTGATAGGACAATGACCTTAAGCATACTGCTAAAGCAACACTGGAATGGTTTAAGGGGAAACATCTTGGAATGGCCCAAACCTTCTTCCAATTGAAAATCTGCGTTATGTCTTAAAGATTGCTGTACACCAGCGAACCCATCCAACTAGAAGGAGCTGGAGCAGTTTTTCTTTCTTTGAAGAATGGGCAAAAAAAATCCCAGTGGCTAGATGTGCCAAGCTTATAGTGACATACCCCAAGAGACTTGTAGCTGTAATTGCTGTAAAAGGTGACACAATATTGACTTTGGGGGGGGGAATAGTTATGCACGCTTAAGTTTTCTGTTTGTTTCACAATAAAAAATATTTTGAATCTTCAAAGTGGTAGGCATGTTGCATAAATCAAATTATACGAACCCCCCAAAATTCGATTTTAATTCCAGGTTGTAAGGCAACAAAATAGGAAAAATGCCAATGGCGTGAATACTTTTGCAAGCCACAGTACCCAGTACAGAGCAACTAGAGAACATTACCAACCCTCCGTATTTTCCCTGGCTGCCCCACCACCACAGAAAACACTGAGGCTGAAACACCTGCGTTTTGTAGCAGTCCAGAAAGCAAGAAAGAGACCATGCAGCTTTATTAACTCAATGATATAAAGTACCAGTCAAAAGTTTGGACATACCTAGCCAGCCACCCTAGTCATAGACTGTTCTCTCTGCTACCGCACAGCAAGCGGTACCGGAGCGCCAAGTCTAGGTCCAAGAGGCTTCTAAACAGATTCTACTCCCAAGCCATAAGACAACTGAACATCTAATCAAATGACTACCTCAGACTATTTACATTGCCCCCCACCCTCCCATACGCTGCTGCTACTCCCTGTTGTTATCTATGCTTAGCCAATTAAATAACCATTACATTTACATTTAAGTCATTTAGCAGACGCTCTTATCCAGAGCGACTTACAAATTGGTGAATTCACCTTCTGACATCAGTGGAACAGCCACTTTACAATAGTGCATCTAAATCATTTAAGGGGGGGGAGAAGGATTGCTTTATCCTATCCTAGGTATTCCTTGAAGAGGTGGGGTTTCAGGTGTCTCCGGAAGGTGGTGATTGACTCCGCTGTCCTGGCGTCGTGAGGGAGTTTGTTCCACCATTGGGGGGCCAGAGCAGCGAACAGTTTTGACTGGGCTGAGCGGGAACTGTACTTCCTCAGTGGTAGGGAGGCGAGCAGGCCAGAGGTGGATGAACGCAGTGCCCTTGTTTGGGTGTAGGGCCTGATCAGAGCCTGGAGGTACTGCGGTGCCGTTCCCCTCACAGCTCCGTAGGCAAGCACCATGGTCTTGTAGCGGATGCGAGCTTCAACTGGAAGCCAGTGGAGAGAGCGGAGGAGCAGGGTGACGTGAGAGAACTTGGGAAGGTTGAACACCAGACGGGCTGCGGCGTTCTGGATGAGTTGTAGGGGTTTAATGGCACAGGCAGGGAGCCCAGCCAACAGCGAGTTGCAGTAATCCAGACGGGAGATGACAAGTGCCTGGATTAGGACCTGCGCCGCTTCCTGTGTGAGGCAGGGTCGTACTCTGCGGATGTTGTAGAGCATGAACCTACAGGAACGGGCCACCGCCATGATGTTAGTTGAGAACGACAGGGTGTTGTCCAGGATCACGCCAAGGTTCTTAGCGCTCTGGGAGCCTACCTGCATGCACATAAAAACCTCAATTACCTCGACACCGGTGCCCCCGCACATTGACACATTGACTCTGTACCGGTAGCCCCTGTATACAGCCCCGCTATTGTTATTTTCTGCTGCTCTTTAATTATTTGTTTTTCTTACTTTTTTTGTATTTTCTTAAAACTGCATGGTTGGTTTAAGGGCTTGTAAGTAAACATTTACACCTGTTGTATTCGGCGTATGTGACAAATTATATTTACTAATTCCAGGGTTTTTCTTTATTGTTAGTATTTTCTACATTGTAGAATAATATTGAAGACATCAAAACTATGAAGTAACAAAGAAGAAGAAGAAGAAACTAAACTGTTTCAAGGTGTTGTAAGAAGAAGCTGGTGGTTTCCCACTCTGCCACTGTTCAACTTAGCCAAAGACAAAGAGACCTATTGTTGGTCCATCGTCTTCTGTTGTTATCTTTCAAGGGCACAGCTGTGTGGCTATATGAAGAGAACAGAGGCTAGCTTGAGCAGCAGTGAAAATTCTATCAGCAGAAAGGGAGTACTGTTCCCATCATGCTCTCACACACATGCTGAACTGGCATCTAGAAAAAAGGTTCTAAAAGCTGAGAACCAACTCTGTTCGTTGGGCTCGTAAACTCTGCACTGTTGAGTGACTGTTCACCGCTGCAGATTTGCAGAATCTGATAATAAAAAGTTGTTTATTTAGAAACATCTCTTCCTTTCGATCAGAATTTCAATTTTTAGAATAACGGCTGTAACGTAACAAAATGTGGAAAAAGGACAAGGGGTCTGAATACTTTCCTAATGCACAGTATCTTAAATAACCACGTTTTCATGAATGTGATGATTTGCAGAAGCCCATTCAAAAACAGTACATGCCTTGCACCAGGAAGTGGGTCTTTCATTGTGTATTAGGCTGCCTGTCTAAACGCAGCCTGAGAAATAAACTGTCCAATCTTATATTCTGTTCTCTTCTGTGGACATGTATATAAATGACAATGAGACAGTGCTTCCTTATAAAATGTCTTTATTGTGTTTATTGCAGTGCTTCAACTTTATACTTTATACTATACCATCGCTCATCACTACGGTAACAATACTTTACAATAACTAGCTTTTATTTCCAACATATTGATCCACCCAAACCACCAATTCACCTATCCATTGATCCGTTCAATGATTGATTGATTAAACATATTCAATAAGTATTTTGACACTTCAAATACTGTAATAATTTATTGTTTGTAATTTACAAAATGTTTGTAGGCCGACTGTATGTTGTGGATCGTTTGTAAATGATTTAAATTCTACTGTGCAGCTTAATAAAGTCTGTATTATTATTAATAATATTAAATCAAATATCACATATCAATATCACCTACAGACATTGGACACTTTAATAGTGAGAATATATTAGATAATAATCGAAAATAAATCACTTTCTAAACAACAAATAATAACAATAGCTTATTTGGGGGCTTTTTAAAGGTTATACATCATGGGGCTTTTAGAGGTTATACATCATGGGGCTTTTAGAGGTTATACATCATGGGGCTTTTAGAGGTTATTCATCATGGGGCTTTTAGAGGTTATACATCATGGGGTTTTTAGAGGTTATACATCATGGGGCTTTTAGAGGTTATACATCATGGGGCTTTTAAAGGTTATACATCATGGGGCTTTTAAAATGTTATTTATCATGGGGCTTTTAAAGGTTATTCATCATGGGGCTTTTAGAAGTTATACATCATGGGGCTTTTAAAGGTTATTCATCATGGGGCTTTTAGAGGTTATACATCATGGGGCTTTTAAAATGTTATTTATCATGGGGCTTTTAAAGATTATTCATCATGGGGCTTTTAGAAGTTATACATCATGGGGCTTTTAGTGGTTATACATCATGGGGCTTTTAGAGGTTATACATCATGGGGCTTTTAGAGGTTATACATCATGGGGCTTTTAAAAGGTTATACATCATGGGGCTTTTAAAATGTTATTCATCATGGGGCTTTTAGAGGTTATACATCATGGGGCTTTTAAAGGTTATACATCATGGGGCTTTTAGAGGTTATACATCATGGGGCTTTTAAAGGTTATACATCATGGGGCTTTTAGAGGTTATACATCATGGGGCTTTTAAAGGTTATTCATAATGGGGCTTTTAGAGGTTATACATCATGGGGCTTTTAAAGGTTATTCATCATGGGGCTTTTAGAGGTTATACATCATGGGGCTTTTAAAGGTTATTCATAATGGGGCTTTTAAAAGGTTATACATCATGGGGCTTTTAAAGGTTATACATCATGGGGCTTTTAGAAGTTATACATCATGGGGCTTTTAAAGGTTATTCATCATGGGGCTTTTAAAAGGTTATTCATCATGGGGCTTTTAAAGGTTATACATCATGGGGCTTTTAGAAGTTATACATCATGGGGCTTTTAAAATGTTATTTATCATGGGGCTTTTAGAGGTTATACATCATGGGGCTTTTAAAATGTTATTTATCATGGGGCTTTTAAAGGTTATTTATCATGGGGCTTTTAAAGGTTATTTATCATGGGGCTTTTAGAGGTTATACATCATGGGGCTTTTAAAATGTTATTTATCATGGGGCTTTTAAAGGTTATTCATCATGGGGCTTTTAGAAGTTATACATCATGGGGCTTTTAGAGGTTATACATCATGGGGCTTTTAGAGGTTATACATCATGGGGCTTTTAGAGGTTATACATCATGGGGCTTTTAGAGGTTATACATCATGGGGCTTTTAAAGGTTATTCATCATGGGGCTTTTAAAAGGTTATACATCATGGGGCTTTTAAAAGGTTATTCATCATGGGGCTTTTAGAGGTTATACATCATGGGGCTTTTAGAAGTTATACATCATGGGGCTTTTAGAGGTTATACATCATGGGGCTTTTAGAGGTTATACATCATGGGGCTTTTAAAAGGTTATACATCATGGGGCTTTTAAAAGGTTATACATCATGGGCTTTTAGAGGTTATACATCATGGGGCTTTTAAAAGGTTATACATCATGGGGCTTTTAGAGGTTATACATCATGGGGCTTTTAGAGGTTATACATCATGGGGCTTTTAAAATGTTATACATCATGGGGCTTTTAGAGGTTATACATCATGGGGCTTTTAAAATGTTATTCATCATGGGGCTTTTAGAAGGTTATACATCATGGAGCTTTTAGTGGTTATACATCAAGTGGTGGTGAATATTTGGTGGACAGAACAAGACAACAAGAATAAAAAGTTATTCTGATCTGTCATTCTCTTTGTACCGATTCAGAAAAGCCTGTATATCAAGTAGACTATGCTGTTTTTCCCCCTATGGCTCTTCTGGTCACCTGTGGAACAACCCACTCAAGATACTGAGAGGTCAGTCAGCTCTTCCTGTCACTCTAATTCCTCTACCACCTGGATGCCATTGACACGTGCTGTTGTTGTTTAGTGTTCCTTTTCCAACCACGCTGCTCTGCTTGCTCTGACATCGTTACATGATGGTAATTTAGTGAACACTCTTACCCAGAGCGACTTCCAGTCAGTCAACTATAGTAGGTAGGTAAGACCTTCCTCAAAAACATAATGAACACAGAACAGCGGGACTATTTCTTCTACTCTGTGGTTGCCACGGTACCCATCTCCACCCCTAGCTCCTCGACCTCCTGGACTGGAGCCACCACTTTCTTCTCTAGTCGGGTGACTCTGCGTTTCAGTCTGCTCTGGCCCGCCTCGTGTTCGGCGAGGAGCCGGGCGTATCGCGTCTGGAGGGACTCCAGCGTTGCTGTCATCCTCTCCACCTTCTCCTCCATGTCCTTGGGGTCCGGGCCCTGCGCCGCCACCTAGTGAACCATCAATACGTTAGTCGATCAGATAATCAATTAATAACCAAAACTCCTCCATATCCTGGGGTCCGGGCCCTGCGCCGCCACCTAGTGAACCATCAATACTTTGATTAATGAGTTCATCAATTGGTCGGTCAGTTAGTCGATCAGATAATCAATTAATAACCAAAACTCCTCCATATCCTGGGGTCCGGGCCTTCTTCGCCACCTAATCATCGATCAATACATCCGGCAGTTGGTCGGTCGGCTAACTGATCAGTCAGTCAATCAATCAAAAAGTAACTCAATCAGCCTTCCAGGTTCAGCAGGTTGTCCTACAGCCCAAGCATCACGTCCTTCACCCTAACTAACCCTTACTACTGTGTTATAGCCGTGTTATAGCTGTGTTATAGCTGTGTTATAGCCGTGTTATAGCCGTGTTATAGCTGTGTTATAGCCGTGTTATAGCCGTGTTATAGCCGTGTTATAGCTGTGTTAAAGCTGTGTTATAGCCGTGTTATAGCTGTTTCATAGCTGTGTTATAGCCGTGTTATAGCTGTGTTATAGCCGTGTTATAGCTGTGTTATAGCTGTGTTATAGCTGTGTTATAGCTGTGTTAAAGCTGTGTTATAGCCGTGTTATGGCTGTTTCATAGCTGTGTTATAGCTGTGTTATAGCTGTGATATAGCCGTGTTATAGCTGTGTTAAAGCTGTTTCATAGCTGTGTTATAGATGTGTTGTTGCTGGGTTATAGCTGTTTCATAGCTGTGTAATAGCTGTGTTATAGATGTGTTATAGGTGTGTTATAGCTGTGTTATAGCTGTGTTATAGCCGTGTTATAGCCGTGTTATAGCTGTGTTATATATGTGTTTTATAGAGGTGTTATAGAGGTTTATAGAGGTGTTATAGAGGTTTATAGAGGTGTTATAGAGGTGTTATATAGAGGTGTTATATAGGTGTATAGAGGTGCTATATAGAGGTGTTATATAGGTGTATAGAGGTGCTATATAGAGGTGTTATAGATGTGTTATCGAGGTTTATAGAGGTGTTATATAGAGGTGTTATAGAGGTGTTATATAGAGGTTAATAGAGGTGTTATAGAGGTGTTATAGAGGTGTTATAGAGGTTTATAGAGGTTTATAGAGGTGTTATATAGAGGTGTTATATAGAGGCGTTATATAGAGGTGTTATATAGGTGTATAGAGGTGCTATATAGAGGTGTTATAGATGTGTTATAGAGGTTTATAGAGGTGTTATATAGAGGTGTTATAGAGGTGTTATATAGAGGTTTATAGAGGTGTTATAGAGGTGTTATAGAGGTGTTATAGAGGTTTATAGAGGTGTTATAGAGGTGTTATAGATGTGTTATAGAGGTGTTATAGCTGCGTTATAGATGTGTTTTATGGATGTGTTATAGAGGTGTTATAGAGGTTTATAGAGGTGTTATAGAGGGGTTATATAGAAGGGTTATAGAGGTGTTATAGAGGTGTTATAGAGGTGTTATATAGAGGTGTTATATAGAGGTGTTATAGAGGTGTTATAGAGATGTTATAGAGGTGTTATATAGAGGGGTTATAGAGGTGTTATAGAGGTGTTATAGAAGTGTTGTAGATGGGTTATATAGAGGCATTATAGAGGTGTTATAGAGGTGTTATAGAGGGGTTATAGAGGTGTTATAGAGGGGTTATAGAGGGGTTATAGAGGTGTTATAGAGGGGTTATATAGAGGGGTTATATAGAGGTGTTATAGAGGGGTTATAGAGGGGTTATAGAGGGGTTATATAGAGGTGTTATAGAGGGGTTATAGAGGGGTTATAGAGGGGTTATAGAGGTGTTATAGAGGGGTTATAGAGGTGTTATAGAGGGGTTATAGAGGGGTTATAGAGGTGTTATAGAGGTGTTATAGAGGGGTTATAGAGGTGTTATAGAGGTGTTATAGAGGGGTTATAGAGGTGTTATAGAGGGGTTATAGAGGGGTTATAGAGGGGTTATAGAGGGGTTATAGAGGGGTTGTACCTCCAGGTCCAGCAGGTTGTCCTTCATTAGGATCTGCCGTCCCTTCTCCTCCAACATGGCTTTAGCATCAGGATACTCCGACAGGGCCTCCATGAGGTCGTCTTTCGACAGGCAGAACAAGTCGGAGTACCCAACACTCCTGATGTTAGCAGTCCTCCTGTTTCCAGCCCTGGAACCTGGCATCAAATGAAGTGCAGAAACAAGTCTGTGAGTTGAGGAATCTTTACGTTCGTATCCAGCAGCAGATCAGGAGACAATACAGCAGAAATGAAGGAGTGGAGCCATGTTCCTAACTCTGAACCAGTCTAACCCGTCTGAACCACTCTGAACCACTCTGAACCAGTCTGAACCAGTCCAAACTCCTCTGAACCAGTCTGAATCCGTCTGAACCAATCTGAACCAGTCTGAACCAATCTGAACCAGTCTGAACCAGTCTGAAGCAGTCTGAGTTGTCCTCAGGTGTTCCTAACTCTGAACCAGTCTGAACCACTCTGAACCAGTCT
>NC_088238.1:64350036-64397536 GCF_036934945.1 Oncorhynchus masou masou | reverse complement strand
GAATAAAGTAGAGTAGAATAAGTAGAGTAGAATAAAGTAGAGTAGAATCAAGTAGAATAAAGTAGAGTAGAATCAAGTAGAATAAAGTAGAGTAGAATAAAGTAGATTAGGTTAAAGTAGTATCAAGTAGCAAAGTAGAATAAAGTAGAATAATGTAGAGTATAGTAAAGTAGGATAGAGTAGAGTAGCTTCAAGTAGAATAAAGTAAGGTGGATTAGAATAAAGTAAAGTAGGGCATAATAAAGTAGAGTAGAATATAATAAAGTAGGGTAGGTAGAGCATAATAAAGTAGAGTAGAAAATAATAAATTAGAGTAAAGTAGAGCATAATAAAGTAGTAGATTATAATAAAGTAGAGTAGAATAGAATACAGTAGAGTAGAGTATAATAGGATACAGTAAAATAGAATAGAGTATAATAGAATACAGTATAGTAGAGTATGCTACAGTAGAATAGAATGTAGTATAATAGAATACAGTATAGTAGAGTATAATACAGTAGAATATAATGTAGTATAATAGAATATAGTATAGTAGAGTATGATAAAGTACAGTAGAGTACAGTAGAATAGAATATAGTATAATAGAATACAGTGCAGTAGAGAATGATAAAGTACAGTATAATACAGCAGAATAGAATGTAGTATAATAGAATACAGTATAGTAGAGTATGATAAAGTACAGTATAATATAATGTAGTATAATAGAATACAGTATAGTAGAGTATAATACAGTAGAATAGAATGTAGTATAATAGAATGTAGTATAATAGAATACAGTATAGTAGAGTATAATACAGTAGAATAGAATGTAGTATAATAGAATACAGTATAGTACAGTATAATACAGTATAATAGAATATAGTATAATAGAATACAGTATGGTAGAGGGTGATAAAGTACAGTAGAGTACAGTAGAATAGAATGTAGTATAACAGAATACAGTATAGTAGAGTATAATACAGTAGAATAGAATGTAGTATAATATAATACAGTATAGTACAGTATAATACAGTATAATAGAATATAGTATAATAGAATACAGTATGGTAGAGGGTGATAAAGTACAGTAGAATAGAATGTAGTATAATAGAATACAGTATATGTAACGACTTTCTTATGTTGAAGGAGGAGCGGACCAAAATGCAGCGTGGTATTTTTGAGACATGTTTAATGAAGAACGAAAAAACACGAACAATACAAAAACAAAAAATGGAACGTGAAAACCTAAACAGTCCTATCTGGTGAAGACACAGAGACAGGAACAATCACCCACGACACACTCAAAGAATATGGCTGCCTAAATATGGTTCCCAATCAGAGACAACGATAATCACCTGACTCTGATTGAGAACCGCCTCAGGCAGCCAATGACTAGAAGAATAGAATTTTGTATAATAGAATACAGTATAGTACAGTAGAGTACAGTAGAATAGAATGCAGTATAATAGAATACAGTATAGTAGAGTATAATACAGTAGAATATAATGTAGTATAATAGAATACAGTATAGTAGAGGGTGATAAAGTACAGTAGAGTACAGTAGAATAGAATATAGTATAATATAATACATTATAGTAGAGTATAATACAGTAGATTAGAATGTAGTATAATAGAATACAGTATAGTAGTACAGTATGATAAAGTACAGTATAATACAGTACAATATAATGTAGTATAATAGAATACAGTATAGCAGCGTATGATAAAGTACAGTAGAGTACAGTAGAATAGAATATAGTATAATAGAATACAGTATAGTAGAGTATGATAAAGTACAGTAGAGTACAGTAGAATCTCTAGTTGACTCACCTGTTGATTCTGAACAGCTTGTTGAGTCGTATCTCGGGGTAGTTGAGTCCGAAGTACACATAGAAGATGTCAGTAGGGATCATGGAGATCAGGTCTAGTTTGTACTGGAGACTGTTTATGTAGCGATCTATCAGCTTCTTCTGATCCTTCACCAACAGACCCTGTTCCAGGTAACCTACACACAGGGACAGACCTTACCAACAGACCCTGTTCCAGGTAACCTACACACAGGGACAGACCTTACCAACAGACCCTGTTCCAGGTAACCTACACACAGGGACAGACCTCACCAACAGACCCTGTTCCAGGTAACCTACACACAGGGACAGACCTCACCAACAGACCCTGTTCCAGGTAACCTACACACAGGGACAGACCTCACCAACAGACCCTGTTCCAGGTAACCTACACACAGGGACAGACCTCACCAACAGACCCTGTTCCAGGTAACCTACACACAGGGACAGACCTCACCAACAGACCCTGTTCCAGGTAACCTACACACAGGGACAGACCTCACCAACAGACCCTGTTCCAGGTAACCTACACACAGGGACAGACCTCACCAACAGACCCTGTTCCAGGTAACCTACACACAGGGACAGACCTCACCAACAGACCCTGTTCCAGGTAACCTACACACAGGGACAGACCTTACCAACAGACCCTGTTCCAGGTAACCTACACACAGGGACAGACCTTACCAACAGACCCTGTTCCAGGTAACCTACACACAGGGACAGACCTCACCAACAGACCCTGTTCCAGGTAACCTACACACAGGGACAGACCTCACCAACAGACCCTGTTCCAGGTAACCTACACACAGGGACAGACCTCACCAACAGACCCTGTTCCAGGTAACCTACACACAGGGACAGACCTCACCAACAGACCCTGTTCCAGGTAACCTACACACAGGGACAGACCTCACCAACAGACCCTGTTCCAGGTAACCTACACACAGGGACAGACCTCACCAACAGACCCTGTTCCAGGTAACCTACACACAGGGACAGACCTTACCAACAGACCCTGTTCCAGGTAACCTACAGACAGGGACAGACCTTACCAACAGACCCTGTTCCAGGTAACCTACACACAGGGACAGACCTCACCAACAGACCCTGTTCCAGGTAACCAACAGACAGGGACAGACCTTACCAACAGACCCTGTTCCAGGTAACCTACACACAGGGACAGACCTTACCAACAGACCCTGTTCCAGGTAACCTACACACAGGGACAGACCTCACCAACAGACCCTGTTCCAGGTGACCTACACACAGGGACAGACCTCACCAACAGACCCTGTTCCAGGTAACCTACACACAGGGACAGACCTTACCAACAGACCCTGTTCCAGGTAACCTACACACAGGGACAGACCTTACCAACAGACCCTGTTCCAGGTAACCTACACACAGGGACAGACCTTACCAACAGACCCTGTTCCAGGTAACCTACACACAGGGACAGACCTCACCAACAGACCCTGTTCCAGGTAACCTACACACAGGGACAGACCTTACCAACAGACCCTGTTCCAGGTAACCTACACACAGGGACAGACCTCACCAACAGACCCTGTTCCAGGTAACCTACACACAGGGACAGACCTTACCAACAGACCCTGTTCCAGGTAACCTACACACAGGGACAGACCTCACCAACAGACCCTGTTCCAGGTAACCTACACACAGGGACAGACCTCACCAACAGACCCTGTTCCAGGTAACCTACACACAGGGACAGACCTCACCAACAGACCCTGTTCCAGGTAACCTACACACAGGGACAGACCTCACCAACAGACCCTGTTCCAGGTAACCTACACACAGGGACAGACCTCACCAACAGACCCTGTTCCAGGTAACCTACACACAGGGACAGACCTTACCAACAGACCCTGTTCCAGGTAACCTACACACAGGGACAGACCTCACCAACAGACCCTGTTCCAGGTAACCTACACACAGGGACAGACCTCACCAACAGACCCTGTTCCAGGTAACCTACACACAGGGACAGACCTCACCAACAGACCCTGTTCCAGGTAACCTACACACAGGGACAGACCTCACCAACAGACCCTGTTCCAGGTAACCTACACACAGGGACAGACCTTACCAACAGACCCTGTTCCAGGTAACCTACACACAGGGACAGACCTGTTCCACCAACAGACCCTGTTCCAGGTAACCTACACACAGGGACAGACCTCACCAACAGACCCTGTTCCAGGTAACCTACACACAGGGACAGACCTTACCAACAGACCCTGTTCCAGGTAACCTACACACAGGGACAGACCTCACCAACAGACCCTGTTCCAGGTAACCTACACACAGGGACAGACCTTTCCACCAACAGACCCTGTTCCAGGTAACCTACACACAGGGACAGACCTCACCAACAGACCCTGTTCCAGGTAACCTACACACAGGGACAGACCTCACCAACAGACCCTGTTCCAGGAAACCTACACACAGGGACAGACCTTACCAACAGACCCTGTTCCAGGTAACCTACACACAGGGACAGACCTCACCAACAGACCCTGTTCCAGGTAACCTACACACAGGGACAGACCTCACCAACAGACCCTGTTCCAGGTAACCTACACACAGGGACAGACCTTACCAACAGACCCTGTTCCAGGTAACCTACACACAGGGACAGACCTCACCAACAGACCCTGTTCCAGGTAACCTACACACAGGGACAGACCTCACCAACAGACCCTGTTCCAGGTAACCTACACACAGGGACAGACCTCACCAACAGACCCTGTTCCAGGTAACCTACACACAGGGACAGACCTCACCAACAGACCCTGTTCCAGGTAACCTACACACAGGGACAGACCTTTCCACCAACAGACCCTGTTCCAGGTAACCTACACACAGGGACAGACCTCACCAACAGACCCTGTTCCAGGTAACCTACACACAGGGACAGACCTCACCAACAGACCCTGTTCCAGGTAACCTACACACAGGGACAGACCTTACCAACAGACCCTGTTCCAGGTAACCTACACACAGGGACAGACCTTACCAACAGACCCTGTTCCAGGTAACCTACACACAGGGACAGACCTCACCAACAGACCCTGTTCCAGGTAACCTACACACAGGGACAGACCTTACCAACAGACCCTGTTCCAGGTAACCTACACACAGGGACAGACCTCACCAACAGACCCTGTTCCAGGTAACCTACACACAGGGACAGACCTTACCAACAGACCCTGTTCCAGGTAACCTACACACAGGGACAGACCTCACCAACAGACCCTGTTCCAGGTAACCTACACACAGGGACAGACCTCACCAACAGACCCTGTTCCAGGTAACCTACACACAGGGACAGACCTCACCAACAGACCCTGTTCCAGGTAACCTACACACAGGGACAGACCTCACCAACAGACCCTGTTCCAGGTAACCTACACACAGGGACAGACCTCACCAACAGACCCTGTTCCAGGTAACCTACACACAGGGACAGACCTTACCAACAGACCCTGTTCCAGGTAACCTACACACAGGGACAGACCTCACCAACAGACCCTGTTCCAGGTAACCTACACACAGGGACAGACCTCACCAACAGACCCTGTTCCAGGTAACCTACACACAGGGACAGACCTCACCAACAGACCCTGTTCCAGGTAACCTACACACAGGGACAGACCTCACCAACAGACCCTGTTCCAGGTAACCTACACACAGGGACAGACCTTACCAACAGACCCTGTTCCAGGTAACCTACACACAGGGACAGACCTTACCAACAGACCCTGTTCCAGGTAACCTACACACAGGGACAGACCTCACCAACAGACCCTGTTCCAGGTAACCTACACACAGGGACAGACCTTACCAACAGACCCTGTTCCAGGTAACCTACACACAGGGACAGACCTCACCAACAGACCCTGTTCCAGGTAACCTACACACAGGGACAGACCTTACCAACAGACCCTGTTCCAGGTAACCTACACACAGGGACAGACCTCACCAACAGACCCTGTTCCAGGTAACCTACACACAGGGACAGACCTCACCAACAGACCCTGTTCCAGGAAACCTACACACAGGGACAGACCTTACCAACAGACCCTGTTCCAGGTAACCTACACACAGGGACAGACCTCACCAACAGACCCTGTTCCAGGTAACCTACACACAGGGACAGACCTCACCAACAGACCCTGTTCCAGGTAACCTACACACAGGGACAGACCTTACCAACAGACCCTGTTCCAGGTAACCTACACACAGGGACAGACCTCACCAACAGACCCTGTTCCAGGTAACCTACACACAGGGACAGACCTTACCAACAGACCCTGTTCCAGGTAACCTACACACAGGGACAGACCTCACCAACAGACCCTGTTCCAGGTAACCTACACACAGGGACAGACCTCACCAACAGACCCTGTTCCAGGTAACCTACACACAGGGACAGACCTCACCAACAGACCCTGTTCCAGGTAACCTACACACAGGGACAGACCTTACCAACAGACCCTGTTCCAGGTAACCTACACACAGGGACAGACCTCACCAACAGACCCTGTTCCAGGTAACCTACACACAGGGACAGACCTCACCAACAGACCAGTCTGACCACTCTGGGACCTATAGTGCCACCAGTCTGACCACTCTGGGACCTATGGTGCCACCAGTCTGACCACTCTGGGACCTATAGTGCCACCAGTCTGACCACTCTGGGACCTATGGTGCCACCAGTCTGACCACTCTGGGACCTATGGTTCCACCAGTCTGACCACTCTGGGACCTATGGTGTCACCAGTCTGACCACTCTGGGACCTATGGTTCCACCAGTCTGACCACTCTGGGACCTATGGTGTCACCAGTCTGACCACTCTGGGACCTGCCACTAGTCTGACCACACCAGTCTGACCACTCTGGGACCTATGGTTCCACCAGTCTGACCACTCTGGGACCTATGGTTCCACCAGTCTGACCACTCTGGGACCTATGGTGTCACCAGTCTGACCACTCTGGGACCTATGGTGCCACCAGTCTGACCGCTCTGGGACCTGCCACAAGTCTGACCACTCTGGGACCTATGGTGTCACCAGTCTGACCACTCTGGGACCTATAGTGCCACCAGTCTGACCGCTCTGGGACCTGCCACAAGTCTGACCACTCTGGGACCTATGGTGCCACCAGTCTGACCACTCTGGGACCTATGGTGTCACCAGTCTGACCACTCTGGGACCTATGGTGCCACCAGTCTGACCGCTCTGGGACCTATAGTGCCACCAGTCTGACCACTCTGGGACCTGCCACCACTCTGACCTCTCTGGGACCTATGGTGCTACCAGTCTGACCACTCTGGGACCTATGGTGTCACCAGTCTGACCACTCTGGGACCTATAGTGCCACCAGTCTGACCGCTCTGGGACCTGCCACAAGTCTGACCACTCTGGGACCTATGGTGCCACCAGTCTGACCACTCTGGGACCTATGGTGTCACCAGTCTGACCACTCTGGGACCTATGGTGCCACCAGTCTGACCACTATGGGACCTGCCACCAGTCTGACCACTCTGGGACCTATGGTGCCACCAGTCTGACCACTCTGGGACCTATAGTGCCACCAGTCTGACCACTCTGGGACCTATAGTGCCACCAGTCTGACCACTCTGGGACCTATGGTGCCACCAGTCTGACCGCTCTAGGACCTGCCACTAGTCTGACCACACCAGTCTGACCACTCTGGGACCTGCCACCAGTCTGACCACTCTGGGACCTATGGTGCCACCAGTCTGACCACTCTGGGACCTATAGTGCCACCAGTCTGACCACTCTGGGACCTATAGTGCCACCAGTCTGACCACTCTGGGACCTAAGGTGCCACCAGTCTGACCACTCTGGGACCTATAGTGCCACCAGTCTGACCACTCTGGGACCTATAGTGCCACCAGTCTGACCACTCTGGGACCTATGGTGCCACCAGTCTGACCACTCTGGGAACTATGGTGCCACCAGTCTGACCACTCTGGGACCTATGGTGCCACCAGTCTGACCACTCTGGGACCTATGGTGCCACCAGTCTGACCACTCTGGGACCTATGGTGCCACCAGTCTGACCACTCTGGGAACTATGGTGCCACCAGTCTGACCACTCTGGGACCTGCCACCAGTCTGACCACTCTGGGACCTGCCACCAGTCTGACCACTCTGGGACCTATGGTGCCACCAGTCTGACCACTCTGGGACCTATAGTGCCACCAGTCTGACCACTCTGGGACCTATAGTGCCACCAGTCTGACCACTCTGGGACCTGCCACCAGTCTGACCACTCTGGGACCTATGGTGCCACCAGTCTGACCACTCTGGGACCTATAGTGCCACCAGTCTGACCACTCTGGGACCTGCCACCAGTCTGACCACTCTGGGACCTATGGTGTCACCAGTCTGACCACTCTGGGACCTGCCACCAGTCTGACCACTCTGGGACCTATAGTGCCACCAGTCTGACCACTCTGGGACCTGCCACCAGTCTGACCACTCTGGGACCTATGGTGTCACCAGTCTGACCGCTCTGGGACCTGCCACCAGTCTGACCACTCTGGGACCTGCCAGTTGTCAGTTATCATCAGGTATGTGGAGGATCAGGGCTTTATTCAGGAACGTTTCCTGGGCTACTTTGATGTGTCAACTGGGTGAGATGTGCAGTCTGAGTTTATCTTCATGGGAGAAACACCTTGTCCAAACCTACGATGGCGCAGCTGTAATGGGTTAGGGTTACAGCTAAGTCCCCTCCTGTTCCCTGATTAAGAGGTGATCTCCACTACACTACACTTCCATTGTCAACTCTCTCCTGACATGAACCGAAGCCACTGCGTCTGATGTGCCCAGTCATCTACTGGCACATTGAATGTTTCCTCTCCAAGCACTGTGAGGACCCCTATCAATGTTCTGTCATTACTGTACGTATTGTCAATCAAAATATTACACATCAATGATGTTACTCCTCGCTTGGACTAACTCATTCTGAGCTCTGTTGTCTCACTGTGTTATTGTTGTGTGTCTTCCCTTCCTGTCCTGCACTGAAGCCTCAACACGTCAACTGATGGCTCAAACCCTCATTCAATCACAGCTGTGATCCCTTTCCAACACGGTGTAAGTAGCCCTCTCATTCCCCTTTCCCATAATGTTGTACTATAAATGTCTTTATTAAATACATTAGGTTAAAATAATTACTCTTTAACGATATTTGAAACACGTCTCCGTGCATTCCGCGTGGGTTTTCCATCCTCCTCAATTGTTGAAGTCACCAGCCTCCACTGACACACTCACAGGGACATAAGGCTATGTGTTTGAGCAGTGTGGGTTCTTACCTGTCCTGGTCATGGTTAGGGTCAGGGTCAGGGTCAGGGTCAGGGTTAGGGTTAGGGTTAGGGTTAGGGTTCAGGTCCTTACCTGTCCTGGTCAGGGTTAGGGTCAGGGTCAGGATTAGGGTTAGGGTTAGGGTTAGGGTTAGGGTTAGGGTTCAGGTCCTTACCTGTCCTGGTCAGGGTCAGGGTCAGGGTCAGGGTTCAGGTTCTTACCTGTCCTGGTCCTGAACACCATATCCGCCAGGTAGACCACATCAGAGACACAGTCTATGATGAACCAGTAGATCAGAAAGTCTGTCTGGAGCTCCTCAAAACTGGCCCTGACACACACACACACACACACACACACACACACACACACACACACACACACACACACACACACACACACACACACACACACACACACACACACACACACACACACACACACACACACACACACACACACACACACACACACACACAGTCAGAATGTCCTTGGAAGTGTCAATCAACCACCCAATCAATCAATCAATCAATCAACCACCCAATCAAGCAATCAATAAATCAATCACCCAATCAACCAATCAATCAATCAACCACCCAATTAATCAACCACCCAATCAATCAACCACCCAATCAATCAATCACTCAATCAATCCCCCAATCAACCACCCAATCAGTCAATCAATCAATCAATCAATCAACCACACAATCAATCAATCAATCAGTCAATAATCAATCAGTCAATCAATCAATCAATCAATCAACCACCCAATCAATCAATCAACCACCCACCCAATCAATCAATCACCCAATCAATCAACCACCCAATCAATCAACCACCCAATCAATCAACCAATCAACCACCCATTCAGTCAATCACTCAATCAATCACCCAATCAACCACCCAATCAGTCAAACAATCAATCAATCAATCAACCACCCAATCAATCAATCAGTCAATCAGTCAGTCAATCAATCAATCAACCACCCAATCAATCAATCAATCAATCAACCACCCAATCAATCAATCAATCACCCAATCAACCACCCAATCAGTCAATCAATCAACCAACCAACCAACCAGTCAATCAATCAGTCAATCAATCAATCAGTCAACCAAACAGTCAGTCAACCAATCAACCACCCAACCAAACAACCACCCAACCAATCAACCACCCAACAATTCAACCACCCAATCAACCACCCAATCAATCAATCAACCACCCAACCAATCAACCACCCAACCAATCAACCACCCAACCAATCAACCACCCAATCAACCACCCAACCAATCAACCACCCAATCAATCAACCACCCAATCAATCAACCAATCAACCACCCAATCAACCAACCAATCAATCAACAAATTAGCCAATCAGTGTGTTAGTTACCTGGCTATGATGAGGGTCCAGTTGTACATTACAGGTATGGTGATGACCAGGAGCCAGTTATAATACATGTTACCAGCTGGGTCTATCACCGTGATCTCTTTAGGCCTGGCAACACACACACACGCACACGCACGCGCACGCACGCATGCACGCACGCACGCACACACACACACACACACACACACACACACACACACACACACACACACACACACACACACACACACACACACACACATACATACACACACACACACAGGGAAAAATAGACAAGGCATTCTCTTTATGCCCGAGGGAGAGAGACCGGGGTTATACAGCACATACAGGGTGTATAAGGGTTACACCATTTTAAAAAGCTTAGTTTACACAGCCACCTCAATTATCTGATTTTTGTTGTTGTGTCAATGTGTAAACACATGGAATCAGATCTTTTGGGTTCTGATTTTGCACCGCATGGCAACTTTATAAAAACCCAGCTGGGACTTTATGAAGACACTTACGCTTCAGCTTTGGCCTTCTCCTCTTTCTCCTTCTTCTCCTTCTCCTCTTTCTCCTTCAACTCCTTCTCCTCTTTCTCCTTCTTCTTCTGTTCCTTTCTCTCCCTTTTCTCCTGTTTTTCTTTCCTTGATACAAATGGAGGATGAGTGGATGTCACAGGATGAGGCACAATTTGGACCTATATAGTGTACTAAGCTATGGGCCCTAGTCTAAAGTAGTGCACTACCCCTATAGACCCCTTTATAGTGCACTATAAAGGGAGTAGCGTGCCATTTGGGAAACTAGAGGTTCTGTAATGAGATCAGTCTGGAAACTAGAGGTTCTGTCATGAAGTCTGTCTGGAAACTAGAGGTTCTGTCATGAAATCTGTCTGGAAACTAGAGGTTCTGTCATGAGATCAGTCTGGAAACTAGAGGTTCTGTCATGAGATCAGTCTGGAAACTAGAGGTTCTGTTTTGAGATCAGTCTGGAAACTAGAGGTTCTGTAATGAGATCAGTCTGGAAACTAGAGGTTCTGTCATGAAATCTGTCTGGAAACTAGAGGTTCTGTCAAGAAGTCTGTCTGGAAACTAGAGGTTCTGTCATGAGATCAGTCTGGAAACTAGAGGTTCTGTCATGAAATCTGTCTGGAAACTAGAGGTTCTGTCAAGAAGTCTGTCTGGAAACTAGAGGTTCTGTCATGAAATCTGTCTGGAAACTAGAGGTTCTGTCATGAAATCTGTCTGGAAACTAGAGGTTCTGTCATGAGATCAGTCTGGAAACTAGAGGTTCTGTCATGAGATCAGTCTGGAAACTAGAGGTTCTGTTTTGAGATCAGTCTGGAAACTAGAGGTTCTGTCACGAAATCTGTCTGGAAACTAGAGGTTCTGTTTTGAGATCAGTCTGGAATCTAGAGGTTCTGTTATGAGATCAGTCTGGAAACTAGAGGTTCTGTTTTGAGATCAGTCTGGAATCTAGAGGTTCTGTCACGAAATCTGTCTGGAAACTAGAGGTTCTGTTTTGAGATCAGTCTGGAATCTAGAGGTTCTGTTATGAGATCAGTCTGGAAACTAGAGGTTCTGTTTTGAGATCAGTCTGGAAACTAGAGGTTCTGTCATGAGATCAGTCTGGAATCTAGAGGTTCTGTTATGAGATCAGTCTGGAAACTAGAGGTTCCGTAATGAGATCAGTCTGGAATCTAGAGGTTCTGTTATGAGATCAGTCTGGAAACTAGAGGTTCTGTTTTGAGATCAGTCTGGAAACTAGAGGTTCTGTTATGAGATCAGTCTGGAAACTAGAGGTTCTGTTTTGAGTTCAGTCTGGAAACTAGAGGTTCTGTCATGAGATCAGTCTGGAAACTAGAGGTTCTGTCATGATATCAGTCTGGAAACTTGAGGTTCTGTTATGAGATCAGTCTGGAAACTAGAGGTTCCGTAATGAGATCAGTCTGGAAAGGTTCTGGAGAGGTTCTGTCATGAAATCTGTCTGGAAACTAGAGGTTCTGTCATGAAGTCTGTCTGGAAACTAAAGGTTCTGTCATGAGATCAGTCTGGAAACTAGAGGTTCTGTAATGAGATCAGTCTGGAATCTAGAGGTTCTGTCATGAGATCAGTCTGGAAACTAGAGGTTCTGTCATGAAATCTGTCTGGAAACTAGAGGTTCTGTCATGAAATCTGTCTGGAAACTAGAGGTGAGATTGTTCTGTAATGAGATCAGTCTGGAAACTAGAGGTGAGATTGTTCTGTCATGAGATCTGTCTGGAAACGAGAGGTTCTGTTATGAGATCAGTCTGGAAACTAGAGGTGAGCTGGTTCTGGATACTAGAGGTGAGATTGTTCTGTCATGAGATCTGTCTGGAAACGAGAGGTTCTGTTATGAGATCAGTCTGGAAACTAGAGGTGAGCTGGTTCTGGATACTAGAGGCGAAAATGTTCTGTCATGAGATCTGTCTGGAAACTAGAGGTTCTGTCATGAGATCAGTCTGGAAACGATAGGTTCTGTTATGAGATCAGTCTGGAAACTACTGGTGAGTTTGTTCTGTAGTGAGATCTGTGTGGAAACTAAAGGTTCTGTTATGAGATCAGTCTGGAAACTAGAGGTTCTGTCATGAAGTCTGTCTGGAAACTAGAGGTTCTGTCATGAGATCAGTCTGGAAACTAGAGGTTCTGTTATGAGATCAGTCTGGAAACTAGAGGTTCTGTTATGAGATCAGTCTGGAAACTAGAGGTTCTGTCATGAGATCAGTCTGGAAACTAGAGGTTCTGTCATGAGATCAGTCTGGAAACTAGAGGTTCTGTTATGAGATCAGTCTGGAAACTAGAGGTTCTGTTATGAGATCAGTCTGGAAACTAGAGGTTCTGTCATGAAGTCTGTCTGGAAACTAGAGGTTCTGTCATGAGATCAGTCTGGAAACTAGAGGTTCTGTCATGAGATCAGTCTGGAAACTAGAGGTTCTGTCATGAGATCAGTCTGGAAACTAAAGGTTCTGTTTTGAGATCAGTCTGGAAACTAGAGGTGAGCTTGTTCTGGATACTAGAGGTGAGATTGTTCTGGATACTAGAGGTGAGATTGTTCTGGATACTAGAGGTGAAAATGTTCTGTCATGAGATCAGTCTGGAAACTAGAGGTTCTGTTATGAGATCAGTCTGGAAACTAGAGGTTCTGTTATGAGATCAGTCTGGAAACTAGAGGTTCTGTCATGAAATCTGTCTGGAAACTAGAGGTGAGATTGTTCTGTCATGAGATCTGTCTGGAAACGAGAGGTTCTGTTATGAGATCAGTCTGGAAACTAGAGGTGAGCTGGTTCTGGATACTAGAGGTGAGATTGTTCTGTCATGAGATCTGTCTGGAAACGAGAGGTTCTGTTATGAGATCAGTCTGGAAACTAGAGGTGAGCTGGTTCTGGATACTAGAGGTGTTATTGTTCTGTCATGAGATCAGTCTGGAAACTAGAGGTTCTGTTTTGAGATCAGTCTGGAAACTAGAGGTGAGCTTGTTCTGGATACTAGAGGTGAGATTGTTCTGGATACTAGAGGTGAGATTGTTCTGGATACTAGAGGTGAGATTGTTCTGGATACTAGAGGTGAGATTGTTCTGGATACTAGAGGTGAAAATGTTCTGTTATGAGATCAGTCTGGAAACTAGAGGTTCTGTTATGAGATCAGTCTGGAAACTAGAGGTTCTGTTATGAGATCAGTCTGGAAACTAGAGGTTCTGTCATGAAATCTGTCTGGAAACTAGAGGTGAGATTGTTCTGTCATGAGATCTGTCTGGAAACGAGAGGTTCTGTTTTGAGATCAGTCTGGAAACTAGAGGTGAGCTGGTTCTGGATACTAGAGGTGAGATTGTTCTGTCATGAGATCTGTCTGGAAACGAGAGGTTCTGTTATGAGATCAGTCTGGAAACTAGAGGTGAGCTGGTTCTGGATACTAGAGGTGTTATTGTTCTGTCATGAGATCAGTCTGGAAACTAGAGGTTCTGTTTTGAGATCAGTCTGGAAACTAGAGGTGAGCTTGTTCTGGATACTAGAGGTGAGATTGTTCTGGATACTAGAGGTGAGATTGTTCTGGATACTAGAGGTGAGATTGTTCTGGATACTAGAGGTGAGATTGTTCTGGATACTAGAGGTGAGATTGTTCTGGATACTAGAGGTGAGATTGTTCTGGATACTAGAGGTGAGATTGTTCTGGATACTAGAGGTGAAAATGTTCTGTTATGAGATCAGTCTGGAAACTAGAGGTTCTGTTATGAGATCAGTCTGGAAACTAGAGGTTCTGTCATGAAATCTGTCTGGAAACTAGAGGTGAGATTGTTCTGTAATGAGATCAGTCTGGAAACTAGAGGTGAGATTGTTCTGTCATGAGATCTGTCTGGAAACGAGAGGTTCTGTTATGAGATCAGTCTGGAAACTAGAGGTGAGCTGGTTCTGGATACTAGAGGTGAGATTGTTCTGTCATGAGATCTGTCTGGAAACGAGAGGTTCTGTTATGAGATCAGTCTGGAAACTAGAGGTGAGCTGGTTCTGGATACTAGAGGTGTTATTGTTCTGTCATGAGATCAGTCTGGAAACTAGAGGTTCTGTTTTGAGATCAGTCTGGAAACTAGAGGTGAGCTTGTTCTGGATACTAGAGGTGAGATTGTTCTGGATACTAGAGGTGAGATTGTTCTGGATACTAGAGGTGAGATTGTTCTGGATACTAGAGGTGAGATTGTTCTGGATACTAGAGGTGAGATTGTTCTGGATACTAGAGGTGAGATTGTTCTGGATACTAGAGGCGAAAATGTTCTGTTATGAGATCAGTCTGGAAACTAGAGGTTCTGTTATGAGATCAGTCTGGAAACTAAAGGTTCTGTTATGAGATCAGTCTGGAAACTAGAGGTTCTGTCATGAGATCAGTCTGGAAACTAAAGGTTCTGTTATGAGATCAGTCTGGAAACTAGAGGTTCTGTCATGAAATCAGTCTGGAAACTACTGGTGAGTTTGTTCTGTTGTGAGATCTGTGTGGAAACTAAAGGTTCTGTTATGAGATCAGTCTGGAAACTAGAGGTTCTGTCATGAGATCAGTCTGGAAACTAGAGGTTCTGTCATGAGATCAGTCTGGAATCTAGAGGTTCTGTTATGAGATCAGTCTGGAAACTAGAGGTTCTGTCATGAAATCTGTCTGGAAACTAGAGGTTCTCTCATGAAGTCTGTCTGGAAACTAGAGGTTCTGTCATGAAATCTGTCTGGAAACGAGAGGTTCTGTTATGAGATCAGTCTGGAAACTAGAGGTTCTGTCATGAAATCTGTCTGGAAACTAGAGGTTCTGTCATGAAATCTGTCTGGAAACTAGAGGTTCTGTCATGAGATCAGTCTGGAAACTAGAGGTTCTGTAATGAGATCAGTCTGGAAACTAGAGGTTCTGTAATGAGATCAGTCTGGAAACTAGAGGTTCTGTAATGAGATCAGTCTGGAAACTAGAGGTTCTGTAATGAGATCAGTCTGGAAACTAGAGGTTCTGTCATGAAATCTGTCTGGAAACTAGAGGTTCTGTCATGAAATCTGTCTGGAAACTAGAGGTTCTGTCATGAAATCTGTCTGGAAACGAGAGGTTCTGTCATGAAGTCTGTCTGGAAACGAGAGGTTCTGTAATGAGATCAGTCTGGAAACTAGAGGTTCCGTAATGAGATCAGTCTGGAAACTAGAGGTGAGATTGTTCTGGATACTAGAGGTGAGATTGTTCTGGATACTAGAGGTGAGATTGTTCTGGATACTAGAGGTGAGATTGTTCTGGATACTAGAGGTGAGATTGTTCTGTTTTGAGATCAGTCTGGAAACTAGAGGTTCTGTCATGAGATCTGACTGGTCCTTACTCCTTCTTGTCTTTCCTCTCCTTCTTCTCTTTCCTCTCCTTTTTACTTGTCTTCTTCTTCTGTTCCCTAGGAAGGATCAGAGGCACAATCACTGTTGATGTCATACTGTTATGTTACCCTACCAGTAGACTTACAGCCATTTCTCTGACACAAGTTAGCATTAGCAAAACAACCGCTAACTTCCCTCATACTACATTTATATTTATATACAAACATTACCCATGAGTTCATCTGACAATGAGTAAATAGAACAAGAAGCAGTATCCCTGTTGTCGACTTCAGGACTAGGGTCGCAAAGTACATTATCGTCCATATTTGGGTCTGTGTGTGTTCTTACTCTTCCTCGTTGCTGTTGCTGTTGTTCATGTTGAATGGAACCTGCACAACGGAGCTCCTTAAACACCTGGATGAGAGATCATAATATCAGAAGTCAGTTCTAGGTTCTATGTTCAATGTTCTCAAGTTCTATGTTCTAGGTTCTAAAGTTCAAGGTTCTATGGTCTATAGGTCCTTACCTGTGTACCTCGCCCCTCTCCTCTGTCTCCCCCTCCATATCCTGCAGAACGATGAGTGGCGGAGAGCAGGGCTGGGGGTGGGCGGAGCCAGCAGGGGTCACAGGGGTCACCTTCACTGACATCGCAGGAAGTTCTTCCTCTTCGTTTCCTGTGAGGTCAGAAGTAACAGCCCTATCTCAGATAGAGTAGAGGGACTAGGACTAGTTAATACTCAGATAGAGTAGAGGGACTAGGACTAGTTGATACTCAGATAGAGTAGAGGGACTAGGACTAGTTGATATTCAGATAGAGTAGAGGGACTAGGACTAGTTGATACTCAGATAGAATAGTGGGACTAGTTGATACTCAGATAGAGTAGTGGGACTAGTTGATACTCAGATAGAGTAGTGGGACTACATTTACATTACATTTAAGTCATTTGGCAGACGCTCTTATCCAGAGCGACTTACAAATTGGAAAGTTGATAGTCAGATAGAGTAATGGGACTAGTTGATACTCAGATAGAATAGTGGGACTAGTTGATACTCAGATAAAGTAGTGGGACTAGTTGATACTCAGATAGAGTAGTGGGACTAGTTGGTACTCAGATAGAGTAGTGGGACAAGTTGATACTCAGATAGAGTAGAGGGACTAGGACTAGTTGATACTCAGATAGAGTAATGGGACTAGTTGATACTCAGATAGAATAGTGGGACTAGTTGATACTCAGATAGAGTAGTGGGACTAGTTGATACTCAGATAGAGTATTGGGACTAGTTGATACTCAGATATAGTAGTGGGACTAGTTGATACTCAGATAGAGTAGTGGGACTAGTTGATACTCAGATAGAGTAGTGGGACTGTTTGATACTCAGATAGTATAGTGGGACTGGTTGATACTCTGATAGAGTAGTGGGACGAGTTGATACTCAGATAGAGTAGAGGGACTAGTTGATACCCAGATAGAGTGGAGGGACTAGTTGATACCCAGATAGAGTAGTGGGACTGTTTGATACTCAGATAGAGTAGTGGGACTGGGACTAGTTGATACCCAGATAGAGTAGTGGGACTGGGACTAGTTGATACTCAGATAGAGTAGTGGGACTAGTTGATACTCTGATAGAGTAGTGGGACTAGTTGATACTCAGATAGACTAGTGGGACTGGGACTAGTTGATACTCAGATAGAGTAGTGGGACTAGTTGACACTCAGATAGAGTAGTGGGACTAGTTGATACTCAGATAGAGTAGTGGGACTAGTTGATACTCAGATAGAGTAGTGGGACTAGTTGATACTCAGATAGAGTAGTGGGACTGGGACTAGTTGATACCCAGATAGAGTAGTGGGACTGGTTGATACTCAGATAGAGTAGTGGGACTGGGACTAGTTGATACCCAGATAGAGTAGTGGGACTGGGAATAGTTGATACCCAGATAGAGTGGTGGGACAGGGACTAGTTGATACTCAGATAGAGTAGTGGGACTAGTTGATACTCAGATAGAGTAGTGGGACTAGTTGATACTCAGATAGAGTAGTGGGACTAGTTGATACTCAGATAGAGTAGTGGGACTGGGACTAGTTGATACTCAGATAGAATCGTGGGACGAGTTGATACTCAGATATAGTAGTGGGACGAGTTGATACTCAGATAGAGTAGTGGGACTAGTTGATACCCAGATAGAGTAGTGGGACTGGGACTAGTTGATACCCAGATAGAGTAGTGGGACAGGGACTAGTTGATACCCAGATAGAGTAGTGGGACTGGGACTAGTTGATATTCAGATAGAGTAGTGGGACTAGTTGATACTCAGATAGAGTAGTGGGACTAGTTGATACTCAGATAGAGTAGTGGGACTAGTTGATACTCAGATAGAGTAGTGGGACTGGGACTAGTTGATACTCAGATAGAGTAGTGGGACTAGTTGACACTCAGATAGAGTAGTGGGACTAGTTGATACTCAGATAGAGTAGTGGGACTAGTTGATACTCAGATATAGTAGTGGGACTGGGACTAGTTGATACCCAGATAGAGTAGTGGGACTGGCTGATACTCAGATAGAGTAGTGGGACTGGGACTAGTTGATACCCAGATAGAGTAGTGGGACTGGTTGATACTCAGATAGAGTAGTGGGACTGGTTGATACTAAGATAGAGTAGTGGGACTGGGACTAGTTGATACCCAGATAGAGTAGTGGGACTGGTTGATACTCAGATAGAGTAGTGGGACTGGTTGATACTCAGAAAGAGTAGTGGGACTAGTTGATACCCAGATAGAGTAGTGGGACTAGTTTATACTCAGATAGAGTAGTGGGACTGGGACTAGTTGATACCCAGATAAAGTAGTGGGACTGGTTGATACTCAGATAGAGTAAATGGGACTGGGACTAGTTGATACCCAGATAGAGTAGTGGGACTAGGACTAGTTGATACCCAGATAGAGTAGTGGGACTGGGACTAGTTGATACTCAGATAGAGTAGTGGGACTAGTTGATACTCAGATAGAGTAGTGGGACTAGTTGATACTCAGATAGAGTAGTGGGACTAGTTGATACTCAGATAGAGTAGTGGACTGGGACTAGTTGATACTCAGATAGAGTAGTGGGACTAGTTGACACTCAGATAGAGTAGTGGGACTAGTTGATACTCAGATAGAGTAGTGGGTCTAGTTGATACTCAGATAGAGTAGTGGGACTGGGACTAGTTGATACCCAGATAGAGTAGTGTGACTAGTTGATACTCAGATAGAATAGTGGGACTGGGACTAGTTGATACTCAGATAGAGTAGTGGGACTAGTTGATACTCAGATAGAGTAGTGGGACTAGTTGATACTCAGATAGAGTAGTGTGACTGTTTGATACTCAGATAGTATAGTGGGACTGGTTGATACTCTGATAGAGTAGTGGGACGAGTTGATACTCAGATAGAGTAGAGGGACTAGTTGATACCCAGATAGAGTAGAGGGACTAGTTGATACCCAGATAGAGTAGTGGGACTGTTTGATACTCAGATAGAGTAGTGGGACTGGGACTAGTTGATACCCAGATAGAGTAGTGGGACTGGGACTAGTTGATACTCAGATAGAGTAGTGGGACTAGTTGACACTCAGATAGAGTAGTGGGACTAGTTGATACTCAGATAGAGTAGTGGGACTAGTTGATACTCAGATATAGTAGTGGGACTGGGACTAGTTGATACCCAGATAGAGTAGTGGGACTGGCTGATACTCAGATAGAGTAGTGGGACTGGGACTAGTTGATACCCAGATAGAGTAGTGGGACTGGTTGATACTCAGATAGAGTAGTGGGACTGGTTGATACTAAGATAGAGTAGTGGGACTGGGACTAGTTGATACCCAGATAGAGTAGTGGGACTGTTTGATACTCAGATAGAGTAGTGGGACTGGTTGATACTCAGAAAGAGTAGTGGGACTAGTTGATACCCAGATAGAGTAGTGGGACTAGTTTATACTCAGATAGAGTAGTGGGACTGGGACTAGTTGATACCCAGATAGAGTAGTGGGACTGGTTGATACTCAGATAGAGTAAATGGGACTGGGACTAGTTGATACCCAGATAGAGTAGTGGGACTGGGACTAGTTGATACCCAGATAGAGTAGTGGGACTGGGACTAGTTGATACTCAGATAGAGTAGTGGGACTAGTTGATACTCAGATAGAGTAGTGGGACTAGTTGATACTCAGATAGAGTAGTGGGACTAGTTGATACTCAGATAGAGTAGTGGACTGGGACTAGTTGATACTCAGATAGAGTAGTGGGACTAGTTGACACTCAGATAGAGTAGTGGGACTAGTTGATACTCAGATAGAGTAGTGGGTCTAGTTGATACTCAGATAGAGTAGTGGGACTGGGACTAGTTGATACCCAGATAGAGTAGTGTGACTAGTTGATACTCAGATAGAATAGTGGGACTGGGACTAGTTGATACTCAGATAGAGTAGTGGGACTAGTTGATACTCAGATATAGTAGTGGGACTAGTTGATACTCAGATAGAGTAGTGGGACTAGTTGATACTCAGATAGAGTAGTGGGACTGTTTGATACTCAGATAGTATAGTGGGACTGGTTGATACTCTGATAGAGTAGTGGGACGAGTTGATACTCAGATAGAGTAGAGGGACTAGTTGATACCCAGATAGAGTAGAGGGACTAGTTGATACCCAGATAGAGTAGTGGGACTGTTTGATACTCAGATAGAGTAGTGGGACTGGGACTAGTTGATACCCAGATAGAGTAGTGGGACTGGGACTAGTTGATACTCAGATAGAGTAGTGGGACTAGTTGATACTCTGATAGAGTAGTGGGACTAGTTGATACTCAGATAGACTAGTGGGACTGGGACTAGTTGATACTCAGATAGAGTAGTGGGACTAGTTGACACTCAGATAGAGTAGTGGGACTAGTTGATACTCAGATAGAGTAGTGGGACTAGTTGATACTCAGATAGAGTAGTGGGACTAGTTGATACTCAGATAGAGTAGTGGGACTGGGACTAGTTGATACCCAGATAGAGTAGTGGGACTGGTTGATACTCAGATAGAGTAGTGGGACTGGGACTAGTTGATACCCAGATAGAGTAGTGGGACTGGGACTAGTTGTTACTCAGATAGAGTAGTGGGACTAGTTGATACTCTGATAGAGTAGTGGGACTAGTTGATACTCAGATAGACTAGTGGGACTGGGACTAGTTGATACTCAGATAGAGTAGTGGGACTAGTTGACACTCAGATAGAGTAGTGGGACTAGTTGATACTCAGATAGAGTAGTGGGACTAGTTGATACTCAGATAGAGTAGTGGGACTAGTTGATACTCAGATAGAGTAGTGGGACTGGGACTAGTTGATACCCAGATAGAGTAGTGGGACTGGTTGATACTCAGATAGAGTAGTGGGACTGGGACTAGTTGATACCCAGATAGAGTAGTGGGACTGGGACTAGTTGATACCCAGATAGAGTGGTGGGACAGGGACTAGTTGATACTCAGATAGAGTAGTGGGACTAGTTGATACTCAGATAGAGTAGTGGGACTAGTTGATACTCAGATAGAGTAGTGGGACTAGTTGATACTCAGATAGAGTAGTGGGACTAGTTGACACTCAGATAGAGTAGTGGGACTAGTTGATACTCAGATAGAGTAGTGGGACTGGGACTAGTTGATACTCAGATAGAATCGTGGGACGAGTTGATACTCAGATATAGTAGTGGAACGAGTTGATACTCACATAGAGTAGTGGGACTAGTTGATACTCAGATAGAGTAGTGGGACTAGTTGATACTCAGATAGAGTAGTGGGACTGGGACTAGTTGATACTCAGATAGAGTAGTGGGACTAGTTGACACTCAGATAGAGTAGTGGGACTAGTTGATACTCAGATATAGTAGTGGGACTGGGACTAGTTGATACCCAGATAGAGTAGTGGGACTGGCTGATACTCAGATAGAGTAGTGGGACTGGGACTAGTTGATACCCAGATAGAGTAGTGGGACTGGTTGATACTCAGATAGAGTAGTGGGACTGGTTGATACTAAGATAGAGTAGTGGGACTGGGACTAGTTGATACCCAGATAGAGTAGTGGGACAGGGACTAGTTGATACCCAGATAGAGTAGTGGGACTGGGACTAGTTGATATTCAGATAGAGTAGTGGGACTAGTTGATACTCAGATAGAGTAGTGGGACTAGTTGATACTCAGATAGAGTAGTGGGACTAGTTGATACTCAGATAGAGTAGTGGGACTGGGACTAGTTGATACTCAGATAGAGTAGTGGGACTAGTTGACACTCAGATAGAGTAGTGGGACTAGTTGATACTCAGATAGAGTAGTGGGACTGGGACTAGTTGATACCCAGATAGAGTAGTGGGACTGGTTGATACTCAGATAGAGTAGTGGGACTAGTTGACACTCAGATAGAGTAGTGGGACTAGTTGATACTCAGATAGAGTAGTGGGACTGGGACTAGTTGATACTCAGATAGAATCGTGGGACGAGTTGATACTCAGATATAGTAGTGGGACGAGTTGATACTCACATAGAGTAGTGGGACTAGTTGATACCCAGATAGAGTAGTGGGACTGGGACTAGTTGATACCCAGATAGAGTAGTGGGACAGGGACTAGTTGATACCCAGATAGAGTAGTGGGACTGGGACTAGTTGATATTCAGATAGAGTAGTGGGACTAGTTGATACTCAGATAGAGTAGTGGGACTAGTTGATACTCAGATAGAGTAGTGGGACTAGTTGATACTCAGATAGAGTAGTGGGACTGGGACTAGTTGATACTCAGATAGAGTAGTGGGACTAGTTGACACTCAGATAGAGTAGTGGGACTAGTTGATACTCAGATATAGTAGTGGGACTGGGACTAGTTGATACCCAGATAGAGTAGTGGGACTGGCTGATACTCAGATAGAGTAGTGGGACTGGGACTAGTTGATACCCAGATAGAGTAGTGGGACTGGTTGATACTCAGATAGAGTAGTGGGACTGGTTGATACTAAGATAGAGTAGTGGGACTGGGACTAGTTGATACCCAGATAGAGTAGTGGGACAGGGACTAGTTGATACCCAGATAGAGTAGTGGGACTGGGTCTAGTTGATATTCAGATAGAGTAGTGGGACTAGTTGATACTCAGATAGAGTAGTGGGACTAGTTGATACTCAGATAGAGTAGTGGGACTAGTTGATACTCAGATAGAGTAGTGGGACTGGGACTAGTTGATACTCAGATAGAGTAGTGGGACTAGTTGACACTCAGATAGAGTAGTGGGACTAGTTGATACTCAGATATAGTAGTGGGACTGGGACTAGTTGATACCCAGATAGAGTAGTGGGACTGGCTGATACTCAGATAGAGTAGTGGGACTGGGACTAGTTGATACCCAGATAGAGTAGTGGGACTGGTTGATACTCAGATAGAGTAGTGGGACCGGTTGATACTAAGATAGAGTAGTGGGACTGGGACTAGTTGATACCCAGATAGAGTAGTGGGACTGGTTGATACTCAAATAGAGTAGTGGGACTGGTTGATACTCAGAAAGAGTAGTGGGACTAGTTGATACCCAGATAGAGTAGTGGGACTAGTTTATACTCAGATAGAGTAGTGGGACTGGGACTAGTTGATACCCAGATAGAGTAGTGGGACTGGTTGATACTCAGATAGAGTAAATGGGACTGGGACTAGTTGATACCCAGATAGAGTAGTGGGACTGGGACTAGTTGATACCCAGATAGAGTAGTGGGACTGGGACTAGTTGATACTCAGATAGAGTAGTGGGACTAGTTGATACTCAGATAGAGTAGTGGGACTAGTTGATACTCAGATAGAGTAGTGGGACTAGTTGATACTCAGATAGAGTAGTGGACTGGGACTAGTTGATACTCAGCTAGAGTAGTGGGACTAGTTGACACTCAGATAGAGTAGTGGGACTAGTTGATACTCAGATAGAGTAGTGGGTCTAGTTGATACTCAGATAGAGTAGTGGGACTGGGACTAGTTGATACCCAGATAGAGTAGTGTGACTAGTTGATACTCAGATAGAATAGTGGGACTGGGACTAGTTGATACTCAGATAGAGTAGTGGGACTAGTTGATACTCAGATATAGTAGTGGGACGAGTTGATACTCAGATAGAGTAGTGGGACTAGTTGATACTCAGATATAGTAGTGGGACGAGTTGATACTCAGATAGAGTAGTGGGACTAGTTGACACTCAGATAGAGTAGTGGGACTAGTTGATACTCAGATAGAGTAGTGGGACTAGTTGATACTCAGATATAGTAGTGGGACTGGGACTAGTTGATACCCAGATAGAGTAGTGGGACTGGTTGATACTCAGATAGAGTAGTGTGCCTGGGACTGGTTGATACCCAGATAGAGTAGTGGGACTGGTTGATACTCAGATAGAGTAGTGGGACTGGTTGATACTCAGATAGAGTAGTGGGACTGGGACTAGTTGATACCCAGATAGAGTAGTGGGACTAGTTGATACTCAGATAGAGTAGTGGGACTAGTTGATACTCAGATAGAGTAGTGGGACTAGTTGATACTCAGATAGAGTAGTGGACTGGGACTAGTTGATACTCAGATAGAGTAGTGGGACTAGTTGACACTCAAATAGAGTAGTGGGACTAGTTGATACTCAGATAGAGTAGTGGGTCTAGTTGATACTCAGATAGAGTAGTGGGACTGGGACTAGTTGATACCCAGATAGAGTAGTGTGACTAGTTGATACTCAGATAGAGTAGTGGGAATGGGACTAGTTGATACCCAGATAGAGTAGTGGGACTGGGACTAGTTGATACTCAGATAGAATCGTGGGACTAGTTGATACTCAGATAGAGTAGTGGGACTAGTTGATACTCAGATAGAGTAGTGGGACTAGTTGATACTCAGATAGAGTAGTGGGAATGGGACTAGTTGATACCCAGATAGAGTAGTGGGACTGGGACTAGTTGATACTCAGATAGAATCGTGGGACTAGTTGATACTCAGATAGAGTAGTGGGACTAGTTGATACTCAGATAGAGTAGTGGGACTAGTTGATACTCAGATAGAGTAGTGGGAATGGGACTAGTTGATACCCAGATAGAGTAGTGGGACTGGGACTAGTTGATACTCTCAGATAGAATCGTGGGACTAGTTGATACTCAGATAGAGTAGTGGGACTAGTTGATACTCAGATAGAGTAGTGGGACTAGTTGATAATCAGATAGAGTAGTGCGTCTAGTTGATACTCAGATAGAGTAATGGGACTAGTTGATACTCAGATAGAGTAGTGGGACTGGGACTAGTATATACTCAGATAGAGTAGTGGGACTAGTTGATACTCAGATAGAGTAGTGGGACTAGTTGATACTCAGATAGAGTAGTGGGACTAGTTGATACTCAGATAGAGTAGTGGGACTGGGACTAGTTGATACTCAGATAGAGTAGTGGGACTAGTTGATACTCAGATAGAGTAGTGGGACTAGTTGATACTCAGATAGAGTAGTGGGACTAGTTGATACTCAGATAGAATAGTGGGACTAGTTGATACTCAGATAGAGTAGTGGGACGAGTTGATACTCAGATAGAGTAGTGGGACTAGTTGATACCCAGATGGAGTAGTGGGACTGGTTGATACTCAGATAGAGTAGTGGGACTGGGACTAGTTGATACCCAGATAGAGTAGTGGGACTGGGACTAGTTGATACCCAGATAGAGTGGTGGGACAGGGACTAGTTGATACTCAGATAGAGTAGTGGGACTAGTTGATACTCAGATAGAGTAGTGGGACTAGTTGATACTCAGATAGAGTAGTGGGACTAGTTGATACTCAGATAGAGTAGTGGGACTAGTTGATACTCAGATAGAGTAGTGGGACTGGGACTACTTGATACTCAGATAGAGTAGTGGGACTAGTTGATACTCAGATAGAGTAGTGGGACTAGTTGATACTCAGATAGAGTAGTGGGACTAGTTGATACTCAGATAGAATAGTGGGACTAGTTGATACTCAGATAGAGTAGTGGGACTAGTTGACACTCAGATAGAGTAGTGGGACTAGTTGATACTCAGATAGAGTAGTGGGACTAGTTGATACTCAGATATAGTAGTGGGACTGGGACTAGTTGATACCCAGATAGAGTAGTGGGACTGGTTGATACTCAGATAGAGTAGTGGGACTAGTTTATACTCAGATAGAGTAGTGGGACTGGGACTAGTTGATACCCAGATAGAGTAGTGGGACTAGTTGATACTCAGATAGAGTAGTGGACTGGGACTAGTTGATACTCAGATAGAGTAGTGGGACTAGTTGACACTCAGATAGAGTAGTGGGACTAGTTGATACTCAGATAGAGTAGTGGGTCTAGTTGATACTCAGATAGAGTAGTGGGACTGGGACTAGTTGATACCCAGATAGAGTAGTGTGACTAGTTGATACTCAGATAGAATAGTGGGACTGGGACTAGTTGATACTCAGATAGAGTAGTGGGACTAGTTGATACTCAGATATAGTAGTGGGACTAGTTGATACTCAGATAGAGTAGTGGGACTAGTTGATACTCAGATAGAGTAGTGGGACTAGTTGATACTCAGATAGAGTAGTGGGACTAGTTGATACTCAGATAGAGTAGTGGACTGGGACTAGTTGATACTCAGATAGAGTAGTGGGACTAGTTGATACTCAGATAGAGTAGTGGGACTAGTTGATACTCAGATAGAGTAGTGGGACTAGTTGATACTCAGATAGAGTAGTGGACTGGGACTAGTTGATACTCAGATAGAGTAGTGGGACTAGTTGACACTCAGATAGAGTAGTGGGACTAGTTGATACTCAGATAGAGTAGTGGGACTAGTTGATACTCAGATAGAGTAGTGGGAATGGGACTAGTTGATACCCAGATAGAGTAGTGGGACTGGGACTAGTTGATACTCAGATAGAATCGTGGGACTAGTTGATACTCAGATAGAGTAGTGGGACTAGTTGATACTCAGATAGAGTAGTGGGACTAGTTGATAATCAGATAGAGTAGTGCGTCTAGTTGATACTCAGATAGAGTAATGGGACTAGTTGATACTCAGATAGAGTAGTGGGACTGGGACTAGTATATACTCAGATAGAGTAGTGGGACTAGTTGATACTCAGATAGAGTAGTGGGACTAGTTGATACTCAGATAGAGTAGTGGGACTGGGACTAGTTGATACTCAGATAGAGTAGTGGGACTAGTTGATACTCAGATAGAGTAGTGGGACTAGTTGATACTCAGATAGAGTAGTGGGACTAGTTGATACTCAGATAGAATAGTGGGACTAGTTGATACTCAGATAGAGTAGTGGGACGAGTTGATACTCAGATAGAGTAGTGGGACTAGTTGATACCCAGATGGAGTAGTGGGACTGGTTGATACTCAGATAGAGTAGTGGGACTGGGACTAGTTGATACCCAGATAGAGTAGTGGGACTGGGACTAGTTGATACCCAGATAGAGTGGTGGGACAGGGACTAGTTGATACTCAGATAGAGTAGTGGGACTAGTTGATACTCAGATAGAGTAGTGGGACTAGTTGATACTCAGATAGAGTAGTGGGACTAGTTGATACTCAGATAGAGTAGTGGGACTAGTTGATACTCAGATAGAGTAGTGGGACTGGGACTACTTGATACTCAGATAGAGTAGTGGGACTAGTTGATACTCAGATAGAGTAGTGGGACTAGTTGATACTCAGATAGAGTAGTGGGACTAGTTGATACTCAGATAGAATAGTGGGACTAGTTGATACTCAGATAGAGTAGTGGGACTAGTTGACACTCAGATTGAGTAGTGGGACTAGTTGATACTCAGATAGAGTAGTGGGACTAGTTGATACTCAGATATAGTAGTGGGACTGGGACTAGTTGATACCCAGATAGAGTAGTGGGACTGGTTGATACTCAGATAGAGTAGTGGGACTAGTTTATACTCAGATAGAGTAGTGGGACTGGGACTAGTTGATACCCAGATAGAGTAGTGGGACTAGTTGATACTCAGATAGAGTAGTGGACTGGGACTAGTTGATACTCAGATAGAGTAGTGGGACTAGTTGACACTCAGATAGAGTAGTGGGACTAGTTGATACTCAGATAGAGTAGTGGGTCTAGTTGATACTCAGATAGAGTAGTGGGACTGGGACTAGTTGATACCCAGATAGAGTAGTGTGACTAGTTGATACTCAGATAGAATAGTGGGACTGGGACTAGTTGATACTCAGATAGAGTAGTGGGACTAGTTGATACTCAGATATAGTAGTGGGACTAGTTGATACTCAGATAGAGTAGTGGGACTAGTTGATACTCAGATAGAGTAGTGGGACTAGTTGATACTCAGATAGAGTAGTGGGACTAGTTGATACTCAGATAGAGTAGTGGACTGGGACTAGTTGATACTCAGATAGAGTAGTGGGACTAGTTGATACTCAGATAGAGTAGTGGGACTAGTTGATACTCAGATAGAGTAGTGGGACTAGTTGATACTCAGATAGAGTAGTGGACTGGGACTAGTTGATACTCAGATAGAGTAGTGGGACTAGTTGACACTCAGATAGAGTAGTGGGACTAGTTGATACTCAGATAGAGTAGTGGGTCTAGTTGATACTCAGATAGAGTAGTGGGACTGGGACTAGTTGATACCCAGATAGAGTAGTGTGACTAGTTGATACTCAGATAGAATAGTGGGACTGGGACTAGTTGATACTCAGATAGAGTAGTGGGACTAGTTGATACTCAGATATAGTAGTGGGACTAGTTGATACTCAGATAGAGTAGTGGGACTAGTTGATACTCAGATAGAGTAGTGGGACTGTTTGATACTCAGATAGTATAGTGGGACTGGTTGATACTCTGATAGAGTAGTGGGACGAGTTGATACTCAGATAGAGTAGAGGGACTAGTTGATACCCAGATAGAGTAGAGGGACTAGTTGATACCCAGATAGAGTAGTGGGACTGTTTGATACTCAGATAGAGTAGTGGGACTGGGACTAGTTGATACCCAGATAGAGTAGTGGGACTGGGACTAGTTGATACTCAGATAGAGTAGTGGGACTAGTTGATACTCAGATAGAGTAGTGGGACTAGTTGATACTCAGATAGACTAGTGGGACTGGGACTAGTTGATACTCAGATAGAGTAGTGGGACTAGTTGACACTCAGATAGAGTAGTGGGACTAGTTGATACTCAGATAGAGTAGTGGGACTAGTTGATACTCAGATAGAGTAGTGGGACTAGTTGATACTCAGATAGAGTAGTGGGACTGGGACTAGTTGATACCCAGATAGAGTAGTGGGACTGGTTGATACTCAGATAGAGTAGTGGGACTGGGACTAGTTGATACCCAGATAGAGTAGTGGGACTGGGACTAGTTGATACCCAGATAGAGTGGTGGGACAGGGACTAGTTGATACTCAGATAGAGTAGTGGGACTAGTTGATACTCAGATAGAGTAGTGGGACTAGTTGATACTCAGATAGAGTAGTGGGACTAGTTGATACTCAGATAGAGTAGTGGGACTAGTTGACACTCAGATAGAGTAGTGGGACTAGTTGATACTCAGATAGAGTAGTGGGACTGGGACTAGTTGATACTCAGATAGAATCGTGGGACGAGTTGATACTCAGATATAGTAGTGGGACGAGTTGATACTCAGATAGAGTAGTGGGACTAGTTGATACCCAGATAGAGTAGTGGGACTGGGACTAGTTGATACCCAGATAGAGTAGTGGGACAGGGACTAGTTGATACCCAGATAGAGTAGTGGGACTGGGACTAGTTGATATTCAGATAGAGTAGTGGGACTAGTTGATACTCAGATAGAGTAGTGGGACTAGTTGATACTCAGATAGAGTAGTGGGACTAGTTGATACTCAGATAGAGTAGTGGGACTGGGACTAGTTGATACTCAGATATAGTAGTGGGACTGGGACTAGTTGATACCCAGATAGAGTAGTGGGACTGGCTGATACTCAGATAGAGTAGTGGGACTGGGACTAGTTGATACCCAGATAGAGTAGTGGGACTGGTTGATACTCAGATAGAGTAGTGGGACTGGTTGATACTAAGATAGAGTAGTGGGACTGAGACTAGTTGATACCCAGATAGAGTAGTGGGACTGGTTGATACTCAGATAGAGTAGTGGGACTGGTTGATACTCAGAAAGAGTAGTGGGACTAGTTGATACCCAGATAGAGTAGTGGGACTAGTTTATACTCAGATAGAGTAGTGGGACTGGGACTAGTTGATACCCAGATAGAGTAGTGGGACTGGTTGATACTCAGATAGAGTAAATGGGACTGGGACTAGTTGATACCCAGATAGAGTAGTGGGACTGGGACTAGTTGATACCCAGATAGAGTAGTGGGACTGGGACTAGTTGATACTCAGATAGAGTAGTGGGACTAGTTGATACTCAGATAGAGTAGTGGGACTAGTTGATACTCAGATAGAGTAGTGGGACTGTTTGATACTCAGATAGTATAGTGGGACTGGTTGATACTCTGATAGAGTAGTGGGACGAGTTGATACTCAGATAGAGTAGAGGGACTAGTTGATACCCAGATAGAGTAGAGGGACTAGTTGATACCCAGATAGAGTAGTGGGACTGTTTGATACTCAGATAGAGTAGTGGGACTGGGACTAGTTGATACCCAGATAGAGTAGTGGGACTGGGACTAGTTGATACTCAGATAGAGTAGTGGGACTAGTTGATACTCTGATAGAGTAGTGGGACTAGTTGATACTCAGATAGACTAGTGGGACTGGGACTAGTTGATACTCAGATAGAGTAGTGGGACTAGTTGACACTCAGATAGAGTAGTGGGACTAGTTGATACTCAGATAGAGTAGTGGGACTTGTTGATACTCAGATAGAGTAGTGGGACTAGTTGATACTCAGATAGAGTAGTGGGACTGGGACTAGTTGATACCCAGATAGAGTAGTGGGACTGGTTGATACTCAGATAGAGTAGTGGGACTGGGACTAGTTGATACCCAGATAGAGTAGTGGGACTGGGACTAGTTGATACCCAGATAGAGTGGTGGGACAGGGACTAGTTGATACTCAGATAGAGTAGTGGGACTAGTTGATACTCAGATAGAGTAGTGGGACTAGTTGATACTCAGATAGAGTAGTGGGACTAGTTGATACTCAGATAGAGTAGTGGGACTAGTTGACACTCAGATAGAGTAGTGGGACTAGTTGATACTCAGATAGAGTAGTGGGACTGGGACTAGTTGATACTCAGATAGAATCGTGGGACGAGTTGATACTCAGATATAGTAGTGGGACGAGTTGATACTCAGATAGAGTAGTGGGACTAGTTGATACCCAGATAGAGTAGTGGGACTGGGACTAGTTGATACCCAGATAGAGTAGTGGGACAGGGACTAGTTGATACCCAGATAGAGTAGTGGGACTGGGACTAGTTGATATTCAGATAGAGTAGTGGGACTAGTTGATACTCAGATAGAGTAGTGGGACTAGTTGATACTCAGATAGAGTAGTGGGACTAGTTGATACTCAGATAGAGTAGTGGGACTGGGACTAGTTGATACTCAGATAGAGTAGTGGGACTAGTTGACACTCAGATAGAGTAGTGGGACTAGTTGATACTCAGATAGAGTAGTGGGACTAGTTGATACTCAGATATAGTAGTGGGACTGGGACTAGTTGATACCCAGATAGAGTAGTGGGACTGGCTGATACTCAGATAGAGTAGTGGGACTGGGACTAGTTGATACCCAGATAGAGTAGTGGGACTGGTTGATACTCAGATAGAGTAGTGGGACTGGTTGATACTAAGATAGAGTAGTGGGACTGAGACTAGTTGATACCCAGATAGAGTAGTGGGACTGGTTGATACTCAGATAGAGTAGTGGGACTGGTTGATACTCAGAAAGAGTAGTGGGACTAGTTGATACCCAGATAGAGTAGTGGGACTAGTTTATACTCAGATAGAGTAGTGGGACTGGGACTAGTTGATACCCAGATAGAGTAGTGGGACTGGTTGATACTCAGATAGAGTAAATGGGACTGGGACTAGTTGATACCCAGATAGAGTAGTGGGACTGGGACTAGTTGATACCCAGATAGAGTAGTGGGACTGGGACTAGTTGATACTCAGATAGAGTAGTGGGACTAGTTGATACTCAGATAGAGTAGTGGGACTAGTTGATACTCAGATAGAGTAGTGGGACTGTTTGATACTCAGATAGTATAGTGGGACTGGTTGATACTCTGATAGAGTAGTGGGACGAGTTGATACTCAGATAGAGTAGAGGGACTAGTTGATACCCAGATAGAGTAGAGGGACTAGTTGATACCCAGATAGAGTAGTGGGACTGTTTGATACTCAGATAGAGTAGTGGGACTGGGACTAGTTGATACCCAGATAGAGTAGTGGGACTGGGACTAGTTGATACTCAGATAGAGTAGTGGGACTAGTTGATACTCTGATAGAGTAGTGGGACTAGTTGATACTCAGATAGACTAGTGGGACTGGGACTAGTTGATACTCAGATAGAGTAGTGGGACTAGTTGACACTCAGATAGAGTAGTGGGACTAGTTGATACTCAGATAGAGTAGTGGGACTAGTTGATACTCAGATAGAGTAGTGGGACTAGTTGATACTCAGATAGAGTAGTGGGACTGGGACTAGTTGATACCCAGATAGAGTAGTGGGACTGGTTGATACTCAGATAGAGTAGTGGGACTGGGACTAGTTGATACCCAGATAGAGTAGTGGGACTGGGACTAGTTGATACCCAGATAGAGTGGTGGGACAGGGACTAGTTGATACTCAGATAGAGTAGTGGGACTAGTTGATACTCAGATAGAGTAGTGGGACTAGTTGATACTCAGATAGAGTAGTGGGACTAGTTGATACTCAGATAGAGTAGTGGGACTAGTTGACACTCAGATAGAGTAGTGGGACTAGTTGATACTCAGATAGAGTAGTGGGACTGGGACTAGTTGATACTCAGATAGAATCGTGGGACGAGTTGATACTCAGATATAGTAGTGGGACGAGTTGATACTCAGATAGAGTAGTGGGACTAGTTGATACCCAGATAGAGTAGTGGGACTGGGACTAGTTGATACCCAGATAGAGTAGTGGGACAGGGACTAGTTGATACCCAGATAGAGTAGTGGGACTGGGACTAGTTGATACCCAGATAGAGTAGTGGGACAGGGACTAGTTGATACCCAGATAGAGTAGTGGGACTGGGACTAGTTGATATTCAGATAGAGTAGTGGGACTAGTTGATACTCAGATAGAGTAGTGGGACTAGTTGATACTCAGATAGAGTAGTGGGACTAGTTGATACTCAGATAGAGTAGTGGGACTGGGACTAGTTGATACTCAGATAGAGTAGTGGGACTAGTTGACACTCAGATAGAGTAGTGGGACTAGTTGATACTCAGATATAGTAGTGGGACTGGGACTAGTTGATACCCAGATAGAGTAGTGGGACTGGCTGATACTCAGATAGAGTAGTGGGACTGGGACTAGTTGATACCCAGATAGAGTAGTGGGACTGGTTGATACTCAGATAGAGTAGTGGGACTGGTTGATACTAAGATAGAGTAGTGGGACTGAGACTAGTTGATACCCAGATAGAGTAGTGGGACTGGTTGATACTCAGATCGAGTAGTGGGACTGGTTGATACTCAGAAAGAGTAGTGGGACTAGTTGATACCCAGATAGAGTAGTGGGACTAGTTTATACTCAGATAGAGTAGTGGGACTGGGACTAGTTGATACCCAGATAGAGTAGTGGGACTGGTTGATACTCAGATAGAGTAAATGGGACTGGGACTAGTTGATACCCAGATAGAGTAGTGGGACTGGGACTAGTTGATACCCAGATAGAGTAGTGGGACTGGGACTAGTTGATACTCAGATAGAGTAGTGGGACTAGTTGATACTCAGATAGAGTAGTGGGACTAGTTGATACTCAGATAGAGTAGTGGGACTAGTTGATACTCAGATAGAGTAGTGGACTGGGACTAGTTGATACTCAGATAGAGTAGTGGGACTAGTTGACACTCAGATAGAGTAGTGGGACTAGTTGATACTCAGATAGAGTAGTGGGTCTAGTTGATACTCAGATAGAGTAGTGGGACTGGGACTAGTTGATACCCAGATAGAGTAGTGTGACTAGTTGATACTCAGATAGAATAGTGGGACTGGGACTAGTTGATACTCAGATAGAGTAGTGGGACTAGTTGATACTCAGATATAGTAGTGGGACGAGTTGATACTCAGATAGAGTAGTGGGACTAGTTGATACCCAGATAGAGTAGTGGGACTGGGACTAGTTGATACTCAGATAGAGTAGTGGGACTAGTTGACACTCAGATAGAGTAGTGGGACTAGTTGATACTCAGATAGAGTAGTGGGACTAGTTGATACTCAGATATAGTAGTGGGACTGGGACTAGTTGATACCCAGATAGAGTAGTGGGACTGGTTGATACTCAGATAGAGTAGTGGGCCTGGGACTGGTTGATACCCAGATAGAGTAGTGGGACTGGTTGATACTCAGATAGAGTAGTGGGACTGGTTGATACTCAGATAGAGTAGTGGGACTGGGACTAGTTGATACCCAGATAGAGTAGTGGGACTAGTTGATACTCAGATAGAGTAGTGGGACTGGTTGATACTCAGATAGAGTAGTGGGACTAGTTGATACTCAGATAGAGTAGTGGACTGGGACTAGTTGATACTCAGATAGAGTAGTGGGACTAGTTGACACTCAAATAGAGTAGTGGGACTAGTTGATACTCAGATAGAGTAGTGGGTCTAGTTGATACTCAGATAGAGTAGTGGGACTGGGACTAGTTGATACCCAGATAGAGTAGTGTGACTAGTTGATACTCAGATAGAGTAGTGGGAATGGGACTAGTTGATACCCAGATAGAGTAGTGGGACTGGGACTAGTTGATACTCAGATAGAATCGTGGGACTAGTTGATACTCAGATAGAGTAGTGGGACTAGTTGATACTCAGATAGAGTAGTGGGACTAGTTGATACTCAGATAGAGTAGTGGGAATGGGACTAGTTGATACCCAGATAGAGTAGTGGGACTGGGACTAGTTGATACTCAGATAGAATCGTGGGACTAGTTGATACTCAGATAGAGTAGTGGGACTAGTTGATACTCAGATAGAGTAGTGGGACTAGTTGATACTCAGATAGAGTAGTGGGAATGGGACTAGTTGATACCCAGATAGAGTAGTGGGACTGGGACTAGTTGATACTCAGATAGAATCGTGGGACTAGTTTATACTCAGATAGAGTAGTGGGACTAGTTGATACTCAGATAGAGTAGTGGGACTAGTTGATAATCAGATAGAGTAGTGCGTCTAGTTGATACTCAGATAGAGTAATGGGACTAGTTGATACTCAGATAGAGTAGTGGGACTGGGACTAGTATATACTCAGATAGAGTAGTGGGACTAGTTGATACTCAGATAGAGTAGTGGGACTAGTTGATACTCAGATAGAGTAGTGGGACTAGTTGATACTCAGATAGAGTAGTGGGACTGGGACTAGTTGATACTCAGATAGAGTAGTGGGACTAGTTGATACTCAGATAGAGTAGTGGGACTAGTTGATACTCAGATAGAGTAGTGGGACTAGTTGATACTCAGATAGAATAGTGGGACTAGTTGATACTCAGATAGAGTAGTGGGACGAGTTGATACTCAGATAGAGTAGTGGGACTGGGACTAGTTGATACCCAGATGGAGTAGTGGGACTGGTTGATACTCAGATAGAGTAGTGGGACTGGGACTAGTTGATACCCAGATAGAGTAGTGGGACTGGGACTAGTTGATACCCAGATAGAGTGGTGGGACAGGGACTAGTTGATACTCAGATAGAGTCGTGGGACTAGTTGATACTCAGATAGAGTAGTGGGACTAGTTGATACTCAGATAGAGTAGTGGGACTGGGACTACTTGATACTCAGATAGAGTAGTGGGACTAGTTGATACTCAGATAGAGTAGTGGGACTGGGACTACTTGATACTCAGATAGAGTAGTGGGACTAGTTGATACTCAGATAGAATAGTGGGACTAGTTGATACTAAGATAGAGTAGTGGGACTGTTTGATACTCAGATATAGTAGTGGGACGAGTTGATACTCAGATAGAGTAGAGGGACTAGTTGATACTCAGATAGAGTAGTGGGACTAGTTGATACTCAGATAGCGTAGTGGGACTGTTTGATACTCAGATAGAGTAGTGGGACTGGGACTAGTTGATACCCAGATAGAGTAGTGGGACTGGGACTAGTTGATACTCAGATAGAGTAGTGGGACTAGTTGATACTCTGATAGAGTAGTGGGACTAGTTGATACTCAGATAGAGTAGTGGGACTAGTTGATACTCAGATAGAGTAGTGGGACTGGGACTAGTTGATACTCAGATAGAGTAGTGGGACTAGTTGACACTCAGATAGAGTAGTGGGACTAGTTGATACTCAGATAGAGTAGTGGGACTAGTTGATACTCAGATAGAGTACTGGGACTAGTTGATACTCAGATAGAGTAGTGGGACTGGGACTAGTTGATACCCAGATAGAGAAGTGGGACTGGGACTAGTTGATGCCCAGATAGAGTAGTGGGACTAGTTGATACTCAAATAGAGTAGTGGGACTAGTTGATACTCAGATAGAGCAGTGGGACTGAAACTAGTTGATACGACAGCTAGCTGGTCAGATTCCTCCAAGATTACAACCTGTCAGAACCACAACACTGTACGTTTATTGATGTCCCCCTTGACTTTGATGAAGGGTGTGCTGCTAGAGACTTTGATGAAGGGTGTGCTGCTAGAGACTTTGATGAAATGTTTTCTGCTAGGCAACAGTCTTACAAAGACAGCTATGCAACAGGCTTACAAAGACATGACAGTGCAGTCCTCGGTCCTCTCGCCCTCGCCCTCTCCCTCTCTGTCTCTCTCTCTCTCTGTCTCTCTCTCCGTCTCTCTCTTTCTCTCTCTCTCTCTCTCCCTCTATCTCTCAGCTATCTGATACATCCCTAACGTCTATTGAACAAGAATAACTCAGCCTCCCAGCTGCGGAGGCATCTGATTGGTAGAAACAGAGCTTTGATGTATGTCACTATTAATTATCATCAGCATTACTTACTTCAGAGAACTTGTGAAAATGTACTAGATATGAATCTTGATCAATGTCCTCCAAACCAATCAGAGCTAAAGAATGGATATGGCCAACCAGAGTGAAGGAGGAGTTATTGAACTAATAACTAACGAATCACGATGATCAGGTAAATTATTCCAAAGTCACTGCAAGTCAATTAAAACACTTTGGTCAATGGAACTGAGTGTGTGGGGATATCTGCAGATCCAAACACATTGTTAAATCACCAAGGCCCATTGTTAAATGACCAAGGCCCAATGATAAATGACCAAGGCCCATTGTTAAATGACCAAGGCCCATTGTTAAATGACCAAGGCCCATTGTTAAATGACCAAGGCCCATTGTTAAATGACCAAGGCCCAATGATAAATGACCAAGGCCCATTGTTAAATGACCAAGGCCCAATGATAAATGACCAAGGCCCATTGTTAAATGACCAAGGCCCAATGATAAATGACCAAGGCCCAATGATAAATGACCAAGGCCCATTGTTAAATGACCAAGGCCCATTGTTAAATGACCAAGGCCCAATGATAAATGACCAAGGCCCATTGTTAAATGACCAAGGCCCAATGATAAATGACCAAGGCCCAATGATAAATGAACAAGGCCCATTGTTAAATGACCAAGGCCCATTGTTAAATGACCAAGGCCCATTGTTAAATGACCAAGGCCCAATGATAAATGACAAAGGCCCATTGTTAAATGACCAAGGCCCATTGTTAAATGACCAAGGCCCAATGATAAATGACAAAGGCCCATTGTTAAATGACCAAGGCCCATTGTTAAATGACCAAGGCCCATTGTTAAACGACCAAGGCCCATTGTTAAATGACCAAGGCCCATTGTTTAAGGATCAAGGCCCATTGTTAAATGACCAAGGCCCAATGATAAATGACCAAGGCCCATTGTTAAATGACCAAGGCCCATTGTTAAATGACCAAGGCCCAATGATAAATGACCAAGGCCCATTGTTAAATGACCAAGGCCCATTGTTAAATGACCAAGGCCCATTGTTAAATGACCAAGGCCCAATGATAAATGACAAAGGCCCATTGTTAAATGACCAAGGCCCATTGTTAAATGACCAAGGCCCAATGATAAATGACAAAGGCCCATTGTTAAATGACCAAGGCCCATTGTTAAATGACCAAGGCCCATTGTTAAACGACCAAGGCCCATTGTTAAATGACCAAGGCCCATTGTTTAAGGATCAAGGCCGATTGTTAAATGACCAAGGCCCAATGATAAATGACCAAGGCCCATTGTTAAATGACCAAGGCCCATTGTTAAATGACCAAGGCCCAATGATAAATGACCAAGGCCCATTGTTAAATGACCAAGGCCCATTGTTAAATGACCAAGGCCCATTGTTAAATGACCAAGGCCCAATGTTAAATGACCAAGGCCCAATGATAAATGACCAAGGCCCATTGTTAAATGACCAAGGCCCAATGATAAATGACCAAGGCCCATTGTTAAATGACCAAGGCCCAATGATAAATGACCAAGGCCCAATGTTAAATGACCAAGGCCCAATGATAAATGACCAAGGCCCATTGTTAAATGACCAAGGCCCATTGTTAAATGACCAAGGCCCATTGTTAAATGACCAAGGCCCATTGTTAAATGACCAAGGCCCATTGTTAAATGACCAAGGCCCATTGTTAAATGACCAAGGCCCATTGATAAAGGACCAAGGCCCAGAGCACATATGTATCAAACAACAACAACAACAACAAAACAACATGAAGCATGATATTTCTGAAGTGTCTCCTCTGCAACTCACCTGATGTTGTTCCTGCCCCTAGTTAGCTAAAGACATGCCCTCTCTTTCTACACACAGAACTCCTGCAGTGGTACCGTCCACCAACCAGGGTGCTCGATCATCGTCATGGAAACCCCTTGGCTCGGACCTGACCCCGCGTCACACACCACAAATTGGAAGCGTCTGAAATATTCCAGGGAAAACTGAGTAGTGTGTCTCGAGGATCACTGGAACGCTCTGACCCTGAGGAGGGTTTAGGGGATTAGGAACACACACACACACACACACACACTAACTGCACACTTCACACACACACACACACACACACACACACACACACACACACACACACACACACACACACACACACACACACACACACACACACACACACACACACACACACACACACACACACACACACACACACAGGGTCCTGTGTCTCATGAGGTGCGCTGGGAGCAGCATTTAACCAGAAGAGTAGAATTAATAGGATTACAAAGACTTAGAACAGTGAGCTGTGTGTGTGTGTGTGTGTGTGTGTGTGTGTGTGTGTGTGTGTGTGTGTGTGTGTGTGTGTGTGTGTGTGTGTGTGTGTGTGTGTGTGTGTGTGTGTGTGTGTGCGCCTGATTAGAGGCGATCGAGCTGAGTGTGCAGGATCTAGAGACAAATCATGGCTCCATTTCAATTCATCATCTCGTTCATTCCTCTCCTTGTATCCTCATTCCTCGCTTCCTTCTCAAAACCAATTAGAGAAGAAGATCCAAGGGGAGGGGGTTTGCAGCTTCTCCGACCATACGATCGAGAAGGAGGTGGCGAAGAAGGAGGAAGGATCATGCAAAGGTAAATTGAGATGGTTGGAACCGTGCAGAGTGAAGTTGACTCCTACACACTGATCCTGGGTTAGGTTAGAATGTTGGGTCCTAGATCTGGAGCGAGAGGAAAACACCAAGGAAGAAACATGTCCTATAACGCCCCCTAGGGGAATGACTATGCAACTGTCTGTCACACTTCTACACTGCAATCAGCTCCACCATTACACTGCTGCTACACAACTAAAACTACCACTACACTACTACTACACTACTGCACTACTACTACACTACTACACTACTACTACACTACTACACTACTACTACACTACTACACTAATACACTACTACACTACAAAACTACCACTACACTACCACAACACTACCACTACACTACCACAACACTACCACTACACTACTACACTACTACTACACTACTACTACACTACTACACTACTACTACACTACTACTACACTACTACACTACTACACTACTGCACTACTACTACACTACTACTACTACACTACTACTACACTACTACTACACTACTACACTACTACTACACTGCTACTACACTACTACTACACTACTACACTACTACTACACTACTACTACACTACTACTACACTACTACTACACTACTACACTACTACTACACTACTACTACACTACTACACTACTACTACACTACTACTACACTACTACTACACTACTACACTACTACTACACTACTACACTACAAAACTACCACTACACCACCACAACACTACCACTACACTACTACTACACTACTGCACTACTACTACACTACTACTACACTACTACTACACTACTACACTACTACTACACTACTACACTACTACTACACTACTAAACTACTACACTACAAAACTACCACTACACCACTACTACACTACTACTACACTACTATTACACTTCTACTACACAATTACACTACTACTACACTACTACACTACTACTACACTACTACACTACAACACTACAACTACTACACTACTACACTACTACTACACTACTACACTATAATCAGCTCCACTATTACACTGCTGCTACACAACTAAAACTACTACTACAATACCACAACACTACCACTACACTACTACACTACTACACACCTACTACACTACTACACTACTACTACACTACCACAACACTACTACACTACTACTACACTACTAATACACTACTAATACACTACCACTGCACTACTACACTACTACTACACGACTACACTACTACTACACTACCACAACACTACTACACTACCACTACACTACTACTACACTATTACACTACTATACTACAATCAACTCCATTATTACACTGCTGATACATAACTAAAACTACTACTACACTACCAAAACACTACCACTATACCACTACACCACTACTACACTACTACTACACTACTAATACACTACTACACTACAATCAACTCCACTATTACACTGCTGCTACACAACTAAAACTAGTACTACACTACCACAACACTACCACTATACTACTACTACACTACTTCTACACTACTACTACACTACAATCAGCTCCACTATTACACTGCTGCTACACAACTAAAACTACTACTAAACTACCATAACTACACTACAATCAACTACTACACTACTACTACACAACTACACTACTACTACACTACTACACTACTAATACACTACTACATTACTACAATACTACTACTACACTACTACACTACTAATACACTACTACTACACTACTACACTACTACACTGCTACACTACAATCAACTCCACTATTACACTGCTGCTACACAACGAAAACTACTACTACACTACCACAACACTACTACAATACTACTACACAACTACACTACTACTACACTACTACACTGATACTACACTACTACTACACTACTACTACACTACTACTACTACTACTACACTACTACTACACTACTACACTACAATCAACTCCACTATTACACTGCTGCTACACAACTAAAACTACAACTACACTACCACAACACTACCACTACACTACTACACTAGTACCACACCATTACACTACTACTACACTACTACTACACTACTACGCTACTACTACACTACTATTCTACCACTGCACCACTACTACACTACTACTACACTACTACTACACTACTACACTACAATCAACTCCACTATTAAACTGCTGCTACACAACTAAAACTACCACAACACTACCACTACACTACTACTACACTACTACTACACTACAATCAGCTCCATTATTACACTGCTGCTACACAACTAAAACTAGTACTACACTACCACAACACTACCACTACACTACCACAACACTACTACACTACTACTACACTACTACACTACTACTACACTACCATTACACTACTACTACACTACTACACTACTACTACTACACTAATACTAAACTACTACACTACTACTACACTTCTACTACACTACTACACTACCACTACACTACTACTACACTACTACACTACTACTACTCTACTGCACTACTACACTACAATCAACTCCACTATTGCACTGCTGCAACACAACTAAAACTACTACTACACTACCACAACACTACTACTACACTACTACTACACTACTACTACACTACAATCAGCTCCACTATTACACTACTACACTACAATCAGCTCCACTATTACACGGCTGAGACACAACTAAAACTACTACTACACTACCACAACACTACCACTACACTACTACACTACTACTACACTGCTACTACACTACTACACTACAATCAACTCCACTATTACACTGCTGCTACACAACTAAAACTACTAAAACACTACCACTACACCAGTACTACACTACTACACTACTACACTACAATCAACTCCAATATTACACTGCTGCTACACAACTAAAACTACTACTACACTACCACAACACTACTACTACACTACTACTACACTACTACACTGCAATCAACTCCACTATTACACTGCTGCTACACAACTAAAACTACTGCTACACTAACACAACACAACCACTACACTACTACTACACTACTACTACACTACTACTACACTACAATCAGCTCCATTATTACACTGCTGCTACACAACTAAAACTAGTACTACACTACCACAACACTACCACTACACTACTACACTACAATCAATACCAATATTACACTGCTGCTACACAACTAAAACTACTACAACACGACCACAACACGACCACTACACTACTACTACACTACTACTACAATACTAGTACACCACAATCGGCTCCATTATTACACTGCTGCTACACAACTAAAACTACTACTACACTACTACTACACTACCACAACACCACCACCACACCACTACTACACTACTAATACACTACAATCAGCTCCATTATTACACTGCTGCTACACAACTAAAACTACTACTATACAACTACTACACTACATCTACACTACTACTAAACTACTACTACCCTACCATCAACTCCACTATTACACTGCTGATACACAACTAAAACTACTACTACACTACCACAACACTACCACTACACTACTACAACACTACTTCACTACCATTACACTACTACTACACTACTACTACACTACTACTACACTACAATCAGCTCCATTATTACACTGCTGCTACACAACTAAAACTACTACTACACTACCACTACTACTGTAGTAGTGTAGTGTAGTAGTGTAGTAGTGTAGTAGTAGTACAGTAGTGTAGTAGTGTAGTGGTGTGGTAGTAGTGCAGTAATAGTAGAGTTGATAGAATTAGTGGTAATATTGTAATAAACAGTAAACAGTGTAATAGTGGAGTTGATTGTAGTGTAGTAGTGTAGTATTAGTGTAGTAGTAGTGTAGTAGTGTAGTAGTGTTGTTGTGCAGTAGTAGTGTTGTAGTGTAGTAGTGTAGTTGTGTAGTAGTAGTGTAGTAGTAGTGTAGTAGTGTAGGAGTAGTAGTGTAGTCGTAGTGTAGTAGTGTAGTTGTGAAGTTGTGTAGTAGTAGTGTAGTAGTGTAGTAGTATTGTAGTAGTGCAGTAGTAGTGTAGTAGTGTAGTAGTAGTGTAGTAGTAGTAGTGTAGTAGTGTAGCAGTGTAGTGTGACCGGCCGCCCAACAACCTGCCCGCTTGACCCTATCCCCTCCTCTCTTCTCCAGACCATTTCCGGAGACCTTCTCCCCTACCTCACCTCGCTCATCAACTCATCCCTGACCGCTGGCTACGTCCCTTCCGTCTTCAAGAGAGCGAGAGTTGCACCCCTTCTGAAAAAACCTACACTCGATCCCTCCGATGTCAACAACTACAGACCAGTATCCCTTCTTTCTTTTCTCTCCAAAACTCTTGAACGTGCCGTCCTTGGCCAGCTCTCCCGCTATCTCTCTCAGAATGACCTTCTTGATCCAAATCAGTCAGGTTTCAAGACTAGTCATTCAACTGAGACTGCTCTTCTCTGTATAACCGAGGCGCTCCGCACTGCTAAAGCTAACTCTCTCTCCTCTGCTCTCATCCTTCTAGACCTATCGGCTGCCTTCGACACTGTGAACCATCAGATCCTCCTCTCCACCCTCTCCGAGTTGGGCATCTCCGGCGCGGCCCACGCTTGGATTGCGTCCTACCTGACAGGTCGCTCCTACCAGGTGGCGTGGCGAGAATCTGTCTCCTCGCCACGCGCTCTCACCACTGGTGTCCCCCAGGGCTCTGTTCTAGGCCATCTCCTATTCTCGCTATACACCAAGTCACTTGGCTCTGTCATAACCTCACATGGTCTCTCCTATCATTGCTATGCAGATGACACACAATTAATCTTCTCCTTTCCCCCTTCTGATGACCAGGTGGCGAATCGCATCTCTGCATGTCTGGCAGACATATCAGTGTGGATGACGGATCACCACCTCAAGCTGAACCTCGGCAAGACGGAGCTGCTCTTCCTCCCGGGGAAGGACTGCCCGTTCCATGATCTCGCCATCACGGTTGACAACTCCATTGTGTCCTCCTCCCAGAGCGCTAAGAACCTTGGCGTGATCCTGGACAACACCCTGTCGTTCTCAACTAACATCAAGGCGATGGCCCGTTCCTGTAGGTTCATGCTCTACAACATCCGCAGAGTACGACCCTGCCTCACACAGGAAGCGGCGCAGGTCCTAATCCAGGCACTTGTCATCTCCCGTCTGGATTACTGCAACTCGCTGTTGGCTGGGCTCCCTGCCTGTGCCATTAAACCCCTACAACTCATCCAGAACGCCGCAGCCCATCTGGTGTTCAACCTTCCCAAGTTCTCTCACGTCACCCCGCTCCTCCGCTCTCTCCACTGGCTTCCAGTTGAAGCTCGCATCCGCTACAAGACCATGGTGCTTGCCTACGGAGCTGTGAGGGGAACGGCACCGCAGTACCTCCAGGCTCTGATCAGGCCCTACACCCAAACAAGGGCACTGCGTTCATCCACCTCTGGCCTGCTCGCCTCCCTACCACTGAGGAAGTACAGTTCCCGCTCAGCCCAGTCAAAACTGTTCGCTGCTCTGGCCCCCCAATGGTGGAACAAACTCCCTCACGACGCCAGGACAGCGGAGTCAATCACCACCTTCCGGAGACACCTGAAACCCCACCTCTTCAAGGAATACCTAGGATAGGATAAAGTAATCCTTCTCACCCCCCCCCTTAAATGATTTAGATGCACTATTGTAAAGTGGCTGTTCCACTGATGTCAGAAGGTGAATTCACCAATTTGTAAGTCGCTCTGGATAAGAGCGTCTGCTAAATGACTTAAATGTAAAATGTAAATGGTAGTATAGTAGTAGTGTAGTAGTGTAGTAGTTGTAGTGTAGTAGTGTAGTAGTGTAGTAGTTGTAGTGTAGTAGTGTAGTAGTATTGTAGTAGTAGTGTAGTAGTGTAGTAGTAGTGTAGTAGCAGTGTAATAGTGGAGCTGATTGTAGTGTAGTAATAGTGTAGTAGTGTTGTGGTAGTTTTGTGGTAGTGTAGTAGTAGTTTTAGTTGTGTAGCAGCAGTGTAATAGTGGAGCTGATTGTAGTGTAGTAGTAGTGTAGTAGTAGTGTAGTAGTAGTGTAGTGGTAGTGTTGTGGTAGTGTAGTAGTCGGTTTTTTTGTGTAACGGCAGTGTAATAGTGGAGTTTATTGGAGTGTAGTAGTGTAGTAGTAGTGTAGCAGCAGTGTAGTAGTGTTGTGGTAGTGTAGTACTTGTTTTAGTTGTGTAGCAGCATTGTAATAATGGAGCTGATTGTAGTGTAGTAGTAGTGTAGTAGTGTAGTAGTAGTGTAGTGGTAGTGTTGTGGTAGTGTAGTAGTAGTTTTAGTTGTGTAGCAGCAGTGTAATAGTGGAGTTGATTGTAGTGTTGTAGTGTAATAGTGGAGTTGATTGTAGTGTAGTAGTAGTGTAGTAGTGTAGTAGTAGTGTAGTGGTAGTGTTGTGGTTGTAGTAGTAGTATTTTTAGTTGTGTAGCAGCAGTGTAATATTGGAGCTGATTGTAGTGTAGTAGTAGTGTAGTAGTGTAGTAGTAGTGTAGTGGTAGTGTTGTGGTAGTGTAGTAGTAGTTTTAGTTGTGTAGCAGCAGTGTAATAGTGGAGTTGATTGTAGTGTTGTAGTGTAATAGTGGAGTTGATTGTAGTGTAGTAGTGTAGTAGTGTAGTAGTAGTGTAGTAGTGTAGTAGTAGTGTAGTGGTAGTGTTGTGGTAGTGTAGTAGTTAGTTTTAGTTGTTTAGCAGCAGTGTAATAGTGGAGCTGATTGTAGTGTAGTAGTAGTGTAGTAGTGTAGTAGTGTAGTAGTAGTGTAGTAGTGTAGTAGTAGTGTAGTAGTGTAGTAGTGTAGTAGTAGTGTAGTAGTGTAGTAGTGTAGTAGTAGTGTAGTAGTGTAGTAGTGTAGTAGTAGTGTAGTAGTAGTGTAGTAGTGTAGTAGTGTAGTAGTAGTGTAGTAGTGTAGTAGTAGTGTAGTAGTGTAGTAGTAGTGTAGTAGTGTAGTAGTAGTGTAGTAGGGTTAGTTTGTTATGATACCACACCCATCACACAGTTTGGTTTCTTTGAGTCAGGAGTCAAAGTAGTGAGTCAAGGTTGTGAATCAAGGTAGTGAATCAAAGTAGGGAATCAAGGTAGTGAATCAAGGTAGTGAGTCAAGGTTGTGAATCAAGGTAGTGAATCAAAGTAGGGAATCAAGGTAGTGAGTCAAGGTTGTGAATCAAGGTAGTGAATCAAAGTAGGGAATCAAGGTAGTGAATCAAGGTAGTGAGTCAAGGTTGTGAGTCAAGGTAGTGAATCAAAGTAGGGAATCAAGGTAGTGAATCAAGGTCGTGAGTCAAGGTTGTGAATCAAGGTAGTGAATC
>NC_088238.1:64315036-64340036 GCF_036934945.1 Oncorhynchus masou masou | reverse complement strand
CTCTCTGGTATCTCTCTCTGGTATCTCTCTGGTATCTCTCTCTCTCTCTCTCTGGTATCTCTCTCTGGTATCTCTCTCTCTGGTCTCCCTCTCTGGTCTCTTTCTCGGGTCTCTCTTTCTAGTATCACTTTCTCTGGTATCTCTCTCTGGTCTGGTATCTCTCTCTGGTATCTCTCTCTGGTATCTCTCTCTGGTATCTCTCTCTCTCTCCGGTACCCCTCTCTGGTATCTCTCTCTGGTATCTCTCTCTCTGGTATCTCTCTCTTTGGTATCTCTCTCTCTGGTATCTCTCTCTGGTATCTCGCTCTGGTATCTCTCTCTCTGGTATCCCTCTCTGGTATCTCTCTCTGGTATCTCTCTGGTATCTCTCTCTGGTATCTCTCTCTTGTATCTCTCTCTCTCTCTGGTATCTCTCTCTCTCTGGTATCTCTCTCTTGTATCTTTCTCTCTCTGGTATCTTTCTCTGGCTGGTATCTCTCTCTCTCTGGTGTCTCTCTCTGGTCTCTCTCTGGTCTCTCTCTCTGGTATCTCTCTCTTTGGTATCTTTCTCTCTGGTATCTCTCTCTGGTACCTCTCTGGTATCTCTCTCTCCTGGTATCTCTCTCTGGTATCTCTCTCTGGTATCTCTCTGGTATCTCCCGCTCTCTCTCTCTCTCTGGTATCTCTCTCTGGTATCTCTCTCTCTGGTCTCCCTCTCTGGTCTCTTTCTCGGGTCTCTCTTTCTGGTATCACTTTCTCTGGTATCTCTCTCTGGTATCTCTCTCTGGTATCTCTCTCTCTGGTATCTCTCTCTTGTATCTCTCTCTCTCTGGTATCTCTCTCTGGCTGGTATCTCTCTCTCTGGTACCCCTCTCTGGTATCTCTCTCTCTGGTATCTCTCTCTCTGGTATCTCTCTCTCTGGCTGGTATCTCTCTGGTCTCTCTCTCTGGTCTCTCTCTCTGGTCTCTCTCTCTGGTATCTCTCTGGTATCTCTCTATCTCTCTGGTATCTCTCTCTGGTATCTCTCTCTTGTATCTCTCTCTCTGGTATCTCTCTCTTGTATCTTTCTCTCTCTGGCTGGTATCTCTCTCTCTCTGGTGTCTCTCTCTGGTCTCTCTCTGGTCTCTCTCTCTGGTATCACTCTCTTTGATATCTCTCTCTCTGGTATCTCTATCTGGTATCTCTCTCTGGTATCTCTCTCTGGTATCCCTCTCTGGTATCTCTCTCTCCTGGTATCTCTCGCTCCTGGTATTGCTCTCTCTTTTATCTCTCTCTGGTATCTCTCTCTCTCTCTCTCAGGTCTCTCTTTCTGGTATCACTCTCTCTGTTATCTCTGTCTGGTATCTCTCTCTGGTATCTCTCTCTCTGGTATCTCTCTCTGGTCTCTCTCTCTGGTCTGTCTCTCTCTGGTATTTCTCTCTGGTCTCTCTCTGGTCTCTCTCTCTCTCTCTGGTATCTCTCTCTGGTCTATCTATCTGGTCTCTCTCTCTGGTCTCTCTCTCTGGTCTCTCTCTGGTATCTCTCTCCCTGGTCTCTCTCTCTCTGGTCTCTCTCTCTCTCTGGCTGGTATCTCTCTCTCTGGTACCCCTCTCTGGTATCTCTCTCTCTGGTATCTCTCTCTCTGGTATCTCTCTCTCTGGCTGGTATCTCTCTGGTCTCTCTCTCTGGTCTCTCTCTCTGGTATCTCTCTCTGGTATCTCTCTGGTATCTCTCTCTCTCTCTGGTATCTCTCTCTGGTATCTCTCTCTTGTATCTCTCTCTCTCTGGTATCTCTCTCTTGTATCTTTCTCTCTCTGGCTGGTATCTCTCTCTCTCTGGTGTCTCTCTCTGGTCTCTCTCTGGTCTCTCTCTCTGGTATCACTCTCTTTGATATCTCTCTCTCTGGTATCTCTCTCTGGTATCTCTCTCTGGTATCTCTCTCTGGTATCCCTCTCTGGTATCTCTCTCTCCTGGTATCTCTCGCTCCTGGTATCGCTCTCTCTTTTATCTCTCTCTGGTATCTCTCTCTCTCTCTCAGGTCTCTCTTTCTGGTATCACTCTCTCTGTTATCTCTGTCTGGTATCTCTTTCTCTGGTATCTCTCGCTCTGGTATCTCTCTCTGGTCTATCTCTCTGGTCTCTCTCTCTGGTCTGTCTCTCTCTGGTATTTCTCTCTGGTCTCTCTCTGGTCTCTCTCTCTCTCCGGTATCTCTCTCTGGTCTATCTCTCTGGTCTCTCTCTCTGGTCTATCTCTCTGGTCTCTCTCTCTGGTCTCTCTCTCTTGTCTCTCTCTCTCTGGTCTCTCTCTCTGGTATCTCTCTCTGGTGTCTCTCTCTGGTATGTCTCTCTGGTATCTCTCTCTCTTTTATCTCTCTCTCTGGTATCTCTCTATGGTGTCTCTCTCTGGTATCTCTCTCTGGTATCTCTCTCTCTTTTAACTCTCTCTATGGTGTCTCTTTCTGGTATCTCTCTCTGGTATCTCTCTCTGGTATCTCTCTCTCTTTTATCTCTCTCTCTGGTATATCTCTACGGTATCTCTATCTGGTATCTCTCTCTGGTATCTCTCTCTCTGGTCTCTATCTCTCTCTGGTCTCTCGCTCTGGAATCTCTGGTCTCTCTCTCTGGTATCTCTCTCTGATATCTCTCTGTGGTATCTCTCTCTCTCGTCACTCTCTCTGGTATCACTCTCTGGTATCTCTCTTTTATCTCTCTCTCTGGTATCTCTCTCTGGTGTCTCTCTCTGGTATCTCTCTCTGGTATCTCTCTCTCTCTTTTATCTCTCTCTCTGGTATCTCTCTATGGTATCTCTATCTGGTATCTCTCTCTCTGGTCTCTCTCTCTCTCTCTGGTCTCTTGCTCTGGTATCTCTCTCTGATATCTCTCTGTGGTATCTCTCTCTCTGGTCACTCTCTCTGGTATCACTCTGGTATCTCTCTCTCTGGTCTCTCTCTCTCTGGTATCTCTCTCTCTCTCTCTCTCTGGTATCTCTCTCTCCTGGTATCTCTCTCACTGGTATCAATTAATTTCAACAATAAAAACTAACAATAAACATTACACATACAGAAGTTACAAAACAATAAAGACATTACAAATGTCATATTATATACCTCTCTCTCTGGTATCTCTCTCTGGTGTCTCTCTCTTGTTTCTCTCTCTCTATCTCTCTCTGGTATCTCTCTCTGGTATCTCTCTCTCTGGTCTCCCTCTCTGGTCTCTTTCTCGGGTCTCTCTTTCTGGTAACACTCTCTCTGGTATCTCTCTCTCTGGTATCTCTCTCTCTCTGGTCTCTCTCTCTGGTATCTCTCTCTGGTATCTCTCTCTCTCTGGTATCTCTCTCTGGTATCTCTCTCTGATATCTCTCTCTCTGGTATATCTCTCTCTGGTATATCTCTCTCTGGTATATCTCTCTCTGGTATCTCTCGCTGGTATCTCTCTCTGGTTTCTCCCTCTGGTATATCTCTCTCTGGTATCTCTCTCTGGTATCTCTCTCTGGTATCTCTCTCTGGTCTCTCTCTCTCTGGTCTCTCTCTCTGGTCTTTCTCTCTGGAATCTCTCTCTGGTCTCTTTCTCTCTCTGGTATCTCTCTCTCTGGTATCTCTCTCTCTGGTATCTCTCTCTGGTATCGCTCTCTCCCTCTGGTCTCTCTCTCTGGTACCTCTCTCTGGTATCACTCTCTTTCTGGTATCTCTCTGGTCTCTCTCTCTGGTATCTCTCTCTCTGGTATCTCTCTCTGGTATCTCTATCTCCGGTCTCTCTCTCTGGTATCGCTCTCTGGTATCTCTCTCTCTGGTATCTCTCTCTCTGGTATCTCTCTCTCTGGTCTCTCTCTCTGGTATCTCTTTCTGGTATCGCTCTCTGGTATCTGTCTCTGGTCTCTTTCTCTCTCTGGTATCTCTCTCTCTGGTATCTCTCTCTCTGGTATCTCTCTCTGGTATCGCTCTCTCCCTCTGGTCTCCCTCTCTGGTACCTCTCTCTGGTATCACTCTCTCTTTCTGGTATCTCTCTCTGGTCTCTCTCTCTGGTATCTCTCTCTCTGGTATCTCTCTCTGGTATCTCTATCTCCGGTCTCTCTCTCTGGTATCGCTCTCTGGTATCTCTCTCTCTGGTATCTCTCTCTCTGGTATCTCTCTCTCTGGTATCTCTCTGTGGTCTCTCTCTCTCTCTGGTATCTCTTTCTGGTATCTCCCTCTCTAAATTACCATGTTGTTAATGTCTTGATGTTAATGTGATGATGTTAATGTGATGATGTTAATGTGATCGTGTTAACTAAAGGGGAACGTTGATATAGTTAACTAAAGGGGAACGTTGATATAGTTAACTGAAGGGGAACGTTGATCGTGTTAACTAAAGGGGAACATTGATCGTGTTAACTGAAGGGGAACGTTGATCGTGTTAACTAAAGGGGAACATTGATCGTGTTAACTGAAGGGGAACGTTGATCGTGTTAACTAAAGGGGAACGTTGATCGTGTTAACTAAAGGGGAACGTTGATCGTGTTAACTAAAGGGGAAAACTCTAGCAAGTTGAGTGAAGTTCAATCGGGGTGCTTCTCTGTGCAGGCTGATATCTTCTCTGCAAGGCAGTCCCAGGGGAGACGCCCCTCAGGCAGGTTATAGAGGACATTGATCGTGTTAACTAAAGGGGAACGTTGATATAGTTAACTAAAGGGGTGCTTCTCTGTGCAGGCTGATATCTTCTCTGCAAGGCAGTCCCAGGGGAGACGCCCCTCAGGTTATAGAGGACATTGGAAATGAGGAACACGTACTTTGAGTTCTAACTCAGAACTTCCTCCGGCTTGACAGAGTAAAACACAGTGTTCTTCTTCCCACGACCTGCTGGGGATTTAGATTTAGACTGCTGTCATAAATTACAGTTTTTATTAACTAGCCTACCAAGGTCACCTGCCTACAGTCCAATGTCTGAGAGAGAGAGAGAGAGAGAGACAGAGAGAGAGACAGAGAGAGAGACAGAGAGAGAGACAGAGAGAGAGACAGAGAGAGAGACAGAGAGAGAGACAGAGACAGAGAGAGAGAGAGAGAGACAGAGAGAGAGAGAGACAGAGACAGAGACAGAGAGAGAGAGAGACAGAGAGAGACAGAGACAGAGACAGAGAGAGAGAGAGACAGAGAGAGAGACAGAGAGAGACAGAGAGAGAGACAGAGAGAGAGACAGAGAGAGAGAGAGAGAGAGACAGAGAGAGACAGAGAGAGACAGAGAGAGAGCGAGAGAGAGAGCGAGAGAGAGAGACAGAGAGAGAGACAGAGAGAGAGACAGAGAGAGAGACAGAGAGAGAGAGAGAGAGAGAGAGAGAGAGAGAGAGAGAGACAGAGAGAGAGAGAGAGAGAGACAGAGAGAGAGAGAGAGAGGTCACAGAGTTCATGAATCATTGAATATTGGATTGCGTGGCCTGTAGTGGAGGAAACAGATGTTATGTATGAGTCCTACATTGATATGTTGAATCCAAACCAGGTTTATATGAATACCAATGAAGTTTTCAATATCCCAACTATCCTCTTTAAACCCCATGGAGGCGATGTCCACGCCCCTGCAGAAAATAAAATTACACATCCCCATAAAATGTATCAGTTTAAGCTCGAGATATCTTCTAGAGATATCTTCTGCAGGGGTGTTTGTCAGACCACAAGACATCACAAACATCGTTCTTCTCAGGACGTCTCTTTGGTCTGTAAAGGTCTAAGACGCCCCCAGGCCTCACAAGACGCCTCTGAAGGAGGAGTATCAGTTAAAACAAATTCATGGGACGTACAGTATATATGGAAATGGTTTAGTGCCTAAAACAAGGGTTCAAATATGTGTCAAAACATCTTATATCTCTCAGATTTAGGACAGATACATTCATGTTATTCCATGTATGAATGTGTTATTCAATGTGTTTCTATGGGCTAATAGCAGTAAGAACTATCTGTTATTCAATGTGTTTCTATGGGCTAATAGCAGTAAGGACTATCTGTTATTCAATGTGTTTCTATTGGCTAATAGCAGTAAGGACTATCTGTTATTCAATGTGTTTCTATTGGCTAATAGCAGTAAGGACTATCTGTTATTCAATGTGTTTCTATGGGCTAATAGCAGTAAGGACTATTTGTTATTCAATGTGTTTCTATGGGCTAATAGCAGTAAGGACTATCTGTTATTCAATGTGTTTCTATGGGCTAATAGCAGTAAGGACTATCTGTTATTCAATGTGTTTCTATGGGCTAATAGCAGTAAGGACTATTTGTTATTCAATGTGTTTCTATGGACTAATAGCAGTAAGGACTATCTGTTATTCAATGTGTTTCTATTGGCTAATAGCAGTAAGGACTATCTGTTATTCAATGTGTTTCTATGGGCTAATAGCAGTAAGGACTATCTGTTATTCAATGTGTTTCTATTGGCTAATAGCAGTAAGGACTATCTGTTATTCAATGTGTTTCTATTGGCTAATAGAAGTAAGGACTATCTGTTATTCAATGTGTTTCTATGGGCTAATAGCAGTAAGGACTATCTGTTATTCAATGTGTTTCTATGGGCTAATAGCAGTAAGGACTATCTGTTATTCAATGTGTTTCTATGGGCTAATAGCAGTAAGGACTATCTGTTATTCAATGTGTTTCTATGGGCTAATAGCAGTAAGGACTATCTGTTATTCAATGTGTTTCTATGGGCTAATAGCAGTAAGGACTATCTGTTATTCAATGTGTTTCTATTGGCTAATAGCAGTAAGGTCTGTCTGTTATTCAATGTGTTTCTATTGGCTAATAGCAGTAAGGACTGTCTGTTATTCAATGTGTTTCTATTGGCTAATAGCAGTAAGGACTATCTGTTATTCAATGTGTTTCTATTGGCTAATAGCAGTAAGGACTATCTGTTATTCAATGTGTTTCTATTGGCTAATAGCAGTAAGGACTACCTGTTATTCAATGTGTTTCTATTGGCTAATAGCAGTAAGGACTACCTGTTATTCAATGTGTTTCTATGGGCTAATAGCAGTAAGGACTATCTGTTATTCAATGCGTTTCTATGGGCTAATAGCAGTAAGGAATATATGTTATTCAATGTGTTTCTATTGGCTAATAGCAGTAAGGACTATCTGTTATTCAATGTGTTTCTATTGGCTAATAGCAGTAAGGTCTGTCTGTTATTCAATGTGTTTCTAATAGCAGTAAGGACTATCTGTTATTCAATGTGTTTCTATGGGCTAATAGCAGTAAGGACTATCTGTTATTCAATGTGTTTCTATGGGCTAATAGCAGTAAGGACTATCTGTTATTCAATGTGTTTCTATTGGCTAATAGCAGTAAGGACTGTCTGTTATTCAATGTGTTTCTATGGGCTAATAGCAGTAAGGACTGTCTGTTATTCAATGTGTTTCTATTGGCTAATAGCAGTAAGGACTATCTGTTATTCAATGTGTTTCTATGGGCTAATAGCATTAAGGACTGTCTGTTATTCAATGTGTTTCTATTGGCTAATAGCAGTAAGGACAATCTGTTATTCAATGTGTTTCTATGGGCTGTCTAACTGCTACTCCATCTTGGAATAAGAGAGACAGAGACATGCTCACAAACGATTAATCAGACAACATTGATATTTACCAAATGTATTCACAACATATAAAGGAAGATATATATGCAAAACAATTTACATTTAATTCAAAGTTGATCAAAAAAATTCCTGATTTATAAATTGAGCGCCAGAGTCGAAGAGTAGAATTCTCTTTCAGCGTCCACATTTTGAAACTAACGTTTGAATTGCGATCTCCCTTGTAGTACCGTACATAGTGAACGGCATCCAGATGAGAAATTAACTTTTTTTCTGAGCGGTCTAAGACACTGCATCGCAGTGCTAGAGACATCCCTGCAGACCTGGGTTCGATCCCAGGCAGTGTTGAAGCCTGGCCCAGTGTCGTCTGGGTTAGGGGAGGGTTTGGCCCAGTGTCACCCGGGTTTGGGGAGGGTTTGGCCCAGTGTCGTCCGGGTTAGGGGAGGGTTTGGCCCAGTGTCGTCCGGGTTAGGGGAGGGTTTGGCCCAGTGTCGTCAGGGTTAGGGGAGGGTTTGGCCCAGCGTCGTCCGGGTTAGGGGAGGGTTTGGCCCAGTGTCGTCCGGGTTAGGGGAGGGTTTGGCCCAGTGTCGTCCGGGTTAGGGAGGGTTTGGCCCAGCGTCGTCCGGGTTAGGGGAGGGTTTGGCCCAGCGTCGTCCGGGTTAGGGGAGGGTTTGGCCCAGTGTCGTCCGGGTTAGGGGAGGGTTTGGCCCAGTGTCATCCGGGTTAGGGAGGGTTTGGCCCAGTATCGTCCGGGTTAGGGGAGGGTTTGGCCCAGTGTCGTCTGGGTTAGGGGAGGGTTTGGCCCAGTGTCGTCCGGGTTAGGGGAGGGTTTGGCCCAGTGTCGTCCGGGTTAGGGGAGGGTTTGGCCCAGTGTCATCCGGGTTAGGGGACTTACACTTCAACCACATTTGTTAGAACGACCAGTCCTTTAGCATAGCAACTTTGTAAACATAATTCATTTAAAGATCGGAGGGCATCTGTACCAACATGACCAAAATAACTAACAATTCTTGACAGGCTATTTCCTTTGGTGGAGGAATGAAATAGTTTTCATTTAACTATCAAAATAACAGTTTTGATAAAAATACGTAATTCCTTGTTATTTTAAAATGATGTAAATCTTATTCCTAGATTATGCTTCCGTCCAAATGCACGAAGAGTCTAGTGGACCAATGTGCCGAACTCGGCCTTAGCCAATACAGCGTGCCGGGAGATTGGCACCAATGACTCAGCCACATAATTGGCTTAAATCTACCAACCAATCATCTCCCACAACACCTTCCCCCTAACCCTCTGTGTACGCTAGCACACCACAAGCTTCACAGTTGTCTGATTGGTTAAAACCCACAACACCTTCCCCCTGACCCTCTGTATACGCTAGCACACCACAAGCTTCACAGTTGTCTGATTGGTTAAAACCCACAACACCTTCCCCCTAACCCTCTGTGTACGCTAGCACACCACAAGCTTCACAGTTGTCTGATTGGTTAAAATGAAATGATGGCAAATACCTAACTCGGTAAGTCACTCCGATAGAAGTCTATGGTCAGGCTTGTATGAGCCGTGCGTAATAGCCTGGGGACAAAGGTTAACATGTTGGAAAATATTTTATTAAAGCAATAAGGCTTTAAAGCAATAAGGCACGCGAGTCAGTGCTGAAGTACATGCTCAAAACAGTCACTGGTTAATGGGTTCACAGGCCCGCCTTTTACCTGCCACTGTATTCAACACTGACTGGTGCTTAATTAAATAGAACATAGGAAGGGGCTCCTGGCATTCTAGAACACATTGAGGAAGTGTTCTCGGGCTCGTAGATACTCAGTGACAATCAGAAGATGATTTATTGAAATTCGATGAGGCGACATTAAAAACTATCAACGGCAGATAATACTGAATGATTTGAAACAATTCACAATAGTCATAAATACACAATACACAAACAAGAACATCTACTTCTCTCTCTCTCTCCCCTCCAAACCTGAACTGTGGAGTGAGGCATGTCACTCTCTCTCCCCTCCAAACCTGAACTGTGGAGTGAGGCATGTCACTCTCTCTCCCCTCCAAACCTGAACTGTGGAGTGAGGCATGTCACTCTCTCTCCCCTCCTACCGCCTCTAAACCTGACCTGTCGAGTGTGTATTTTTTGTTCTCTCTCTCTCTCTCTCTCTCTCTCTCTCCCATCTATCTCTCAATCACACACACAAAAACACACTGAGTGACAATAAAGAGAGGCATGAGTTAGGTGAGGTGTAAAATTTGTCTCGGCGGTCTGAAGAAAGAGGGTAGTCCAGAGGACGAGAAGGAAGGAAAGGAGACCAGCAGAGGACTAGAAGGAAGGAGAGGAGACCAGCAGAGGACTAGAAGGAAGGAGAGGAGACCAGCAGAGGACTAGAAGGAAGGAGAGGAGACCAGCAGAGGACTAGAAGGAAGGAGAGGAGACCAGCAGAGGACTTGAAGGAAGGAAAGGAGACCAGCAGAGGACTAGAAGGAAGGAGAGGAGACCAGCAGAGGACTAGAAGGAAGGAGAGGAGACCAGCAGAGGACTAGAAGGAAGGAGAGGAGACCAGCAGAGGACTAGAAGGATTAGAAGGAAGGAGAGGAGACCAGCAGAGGACTAGAAGGAAGGAGAGGAGTCCAGAAGAGGACTAGAAGGATTAGAAGGAAGGAGAGGAGACCAGAGTGAGAAAACAAGTTAGTAATGCTTCTGGGTATCTTATCGAAACGCAGAAATGCCATCATTAACATAAATACAAACCAGCCATAGAGTGTTTTCCAGAGATCCAAGTTGAAGGACTCCTGGATTTCCAGCTTATTGTATCCCGATTATGAATCTTCCAAGCAGGAAACGTTTTGGGAACGTTTAGGGAATTTCGCAACTAACCAGAGTACAGAGTTGTTATAACCATTACCAGTCTCTACCAGTGGTAGTGTTATAACCACTACCAGTCTCTACCAGTGGTAGTGTTATAACCACTACCAGTCTCTACCAGTGGTAGTGTTATAACCACTACCAGTCTCTACCAGTGGTAGTGTTATAACCATTACCAGTCTCTACCAGTGGTAGTGTTATAACCACTACCAGTCTCTACCAGTGGTAGTGTTATAACCACTACCAGTCTCTACCAGTGGTAGTGTTATAACCACTACCAGTCTCTACCAGTGGTAGTGTTATAACCATTACCAGTCTCTACCAGTGGTAGTGTATTAACCAGTCTCTACCAGTGGTAGTGTTATTACCATTACCAGTCTCTACCAGTGGTAGTGTTATTACCATTACCAGTCTCTACCAGTGGTAGTGTTATAACCATTACCAGTCTCTACCAGTGGTAGTGTTATTACCATTACCAGTCTCTACCAGTGGTAGTGTTATAACCATTACCAGTCTCTACCAGTGGTAGTGTTATAACCATTACCAGTCTCTACCAGTGGTAGTGTTATAACCAGTCTCTACCAGTGGTAGTGTTATTACCATTACCAGTCTCTACCAGTGGTAGTGTTATTACCATTACCAGTCTCTACCAGTGGTAGTGTTATAACCATTACCAGTCTCTACCAGTGGTAGTGTTATAACCATTACCAGTCTCTACCAGTGGTAGTGTTATAACCAGTCTCTACCAGTGGTGGTGTTATTACCATTGCCAGTCTCTACCAGTGGTAGTGTTATAACTAGTCTCAACCAGTGGTAGTGTTATTACCATTACCAGTCTCAACCAGTGGTAGTGTTATAACCATTACCAGTCTCAACCAGTGGTTGTGTTATAACCAGTCTCTACCAGTGGTAGTGTTATTACCATTACCAGTCTCTACCAGTGGTAGTGTTATAACCAGTCTCTACCAGTGGTAGTGTTATAACCAGTCTCTACCAGTGGTAGTGTTATAACCAGTCTCTACCAGTGGTAGTGTTATAACTAGTCTCTACCAGTGGTAGTGTTCTTACCATTACCAGTCTCAACCAGTGGTAGTGTTATAACCAGTCTCTACCAGTGGTAGTGTTATAACCAGTCTCTACCAGTGGTAGTGTTAAGACCAGTCTCTACCAGTGGTAGTGTTATAACCAGTCTCTACCAGTGGTAGTGTTATAACCAGTCTCTACCAGTGGTAGTGTTATAACCAGTCTCTACCAGTGGTAGTGTTATAACCAGTCTCTACCAGTGGTAGTGTTATAACTAGTCTCTACCAGTGGTAGTGTTCTTACCATTACCAGTCTCAACCAGTGGTAGTGTTATAACCAGTCTCTACCAGTGGTAGTGTTATAACCAGTCTCTACCAGTGGTAGTGTTATGACCAGTCTCTACCAGTGGTAGTGTTATAACCAGTCTCTACCAGTGGTAGTGTTATAACCAGTCTCTACCAGTGGTAGTGTTATAACCAGTCTCTACCAGTGGTAGTGTTATAACCAGTCTCTACCAGTGGTAGTGTTGTAACCAGTCTCTACCAGTGGTAGTGTTATAACCAGTCTCTCCCAGTGGTAGTGTTATAACCAGTCTCTACCAGTGGTAGTGTTGTAACCAGTCTCTACCAGTGGTAGTGTTATAACCAGTCTCTACCAGTGGTAGTGTTATAACCAGTCTCTACCAGTGGTAGTGTTATAACCATAACCAGTCTCTCCCAGTGATAGTTCAGCTGAGCTGCAGTCTAAATGTAGCTATCTGACCTTTCCGTCCTGCAACTCCAGAAACAGCAACACCTGTTTACTGACATTATGCTGTTGTTGTTCAGACTTCTCTTGATTATTGTGGATCCAGTGAAGAGAGAAGAGAAGGTTTGTTTATTTTGTTTATTTTATTTAACGAGGCAAGTAAGTTAAGAACAAATTCTTATTTTCGATGACGGCCGAGGAACAGTGGGTTAACTGGCCTAGGAACAGTGGGTTAACTGGCCTAGGAACAGTGGGTTAACTGGCCTAGGAACAGTGGGTTAACTGGCCTAGGAACAGTGGGTTAACTGGCCTAGGAACAGTGGGTTAACTGACCTAGGAACAGTGGGTTAACTGGCCTAGGAAAAGTGGGTTAACTGGCCTAGGAACAGTGGGTTAACTGGCCTAGGAACAGTGGGTTAACTGGTCAAGGAACAGTGGGTTAACTGGCCTAGGAACAGTGGGTTAACTGACCTAGGAACAGTGGGTTAACTGGCCTAGGAACAGTGGGTTAATTGGCCTAGGAACAGTGGGTTAACTGGCCTAGGAACAGTGGGTTAACTGGCCTAGGAACAGTGGGTTAACTGGTCAAGGAACAGTGGGTTAACTGGCCTAGGAACAGTGGGTTAACTGGTCAAGGAACAGTGGGTTAACTGGCCTAGGAACAGTGGGTTAACTGACCTAGGAACAGCGGGTTAACTGGCCTAGGAACAGTGGGTTAATTGGTCAAGGAACAGTGGGTTAACTGGCCTAGGAACAGTGGGTTAACTGGCCTAGGAACAGTGGGTTAACTGGTCAAGGAACAGTGGGTTAACTGGCCTAGGAACAGTGGGTTAACTGGTCAAGGAACAGTGGGTTAACTGGCCTAGGAACAGTGGGTTAACTGACCTAGGAACAGCGGGTTAACTGGCCTAGGAACAGTGGGTTAATTGGTCAAGGAACAGTGGGTTAACTGGCCTAGGAACAGTGGGTTAACTGACCTAGGAACAGTGGGTTAACTGGCCTAGGAACAGTGGGTTAACTGGCCTATGAACAGTGGGTTAACTGGCCTAGGAACAGTGGGTTAACTGGTCAAGGAACAGTGGGTTAACAGTTCTAGGAACAGTGGGTTAACTGACCTAGGAACAGTGGGTTAACTGGCCTAGGAACAGTGGGTTAACTGGTCAAGGAACAGTGGGTTAACTGGCCTAGGAACAGTGGGTTAACTGGCCTAGGAACAGTGGGTTAACTGGCCTAGGAACAGTGGGTTAACTGGTCTAGGAACAGTGGGTTAACTGGCCTAGGAACAGTGGGTTAACTGGCCTAGGAACAGTGGGTTAACTGGCCTAGGAACAGTGGGTTAGCTGGCCTAGGAACAGTGGGTTAACTGGTCTAGGAACAGTGGGTTAACTGGCCTAGGAACAGTGGGTTAACTGGTCAAGGAACAGTGGGTTAACTGGCCTAGGAACAGTGGGTTAACTGACCTAGGAACAGCGGGTTAACTGGCCTAGGAACAGTGGGTTAATTGGTCAAGGAACAGTGGGTTAACTGGCCTAGGAACAGTGGGTTAACTGACCTAGGAACAGTGGGTTAACTGGCCTAGGAACAGTGGGTTAACTGGCCTATGAACAGTGGGTTAACTGGCCTAGGAACAGTGGGTTAACTGGTCAAGGAACAGTGGGTTAACAGTTCTAGGAACAGTGGGTTAACTGACCTAGGAACAGTGGGTTAACTGGCCTAGGAACAGTGGGTTAACTGGTCAAGGAACAGTGGGTTAACTGGCCTAGGAACAGTGGGTTAACTGGCCTAGGAACAGTGGGTTAACTGGCCTAGGAACAGTGGGTTAACTGGTCTAGGAACAGTGGGTTAACTGGCCTAGGAACAGTGGGTTAACTGGCCTAGGAACAGTGGGTTAACTGGCCTAGGAACAGTGGGTTAGCTGGCCTAGGAACAGTGGGTTAACTGGTCTAGGAACAGTGGGTTAACTGGCCTAGGAACAGTGGGTTAACTGGTCTAGGAACAGTGGGTTAACTGGCCTAGGAACAGTGGGTTAACTGACCTAGGAACAGTGGGTTAACTGGTCAAGGAACAGTGGGTTAACTGGCCTAGGAACAGTGGGTTAACTGGTCAAGGAACAGTGGGTTAACTGGCCTAGGAACAGTGGGTTAACTGGCCTAGGAACAGTGGGTTAACTGGCCTAGGAACAGTGGGTTAACTGGTCTAGGAACAGTGGGTTAACCGTCCTAGGAACAGTGGGTTAACTGGTCTAGGAACAGTGGGTTAACTGGCCTAGGAACAGTGGGTTAACTGGCCTAGGAACAGTGGGTTAACTGGCCTAGGAACAGTGGGTTAACTGGCCTAGGAACAGTGGGTTAACTGGTCTAGGAACAGTGGGTTAACTGGCCTAGGAACAGTGGGTTAACTGACCTAGGAACAGTGGGTTAACTGGTCAAGGAACAGTGGGTTAACTGACCTAGGAACAGTGGGTTAACTGGTCTAGGAACAGTGGGTTAACTGACCTAGGAACAGTGGGTTAACTGGCCTAGGAACAGTGGGTTAACTGGCCTAGGAACAGTGGGTTAACTGACCTAGGAACAGTGGGTTAACTGGTCAAGGAACAGTGGGTTAACTGACCTAGGAACAGTGGGTTAACTGGTCTAGGAACAGTGGGTTAACTGGCCTAGGAACAGTGGGTTAACTGGTCAAGGAACAGTGGGTTAACTGACCTAGGAACAGTGGGTTAACTGGCCTAGGAACAGTGGGTTAACTGGCCTAGGAACAGTGGGTTAACTGGTCTAGGAACAGTGGGTTAACTGGCCTAGGAACAGTGGGTTAACTGGCCTAGGAACAGTGGGTTAACTGGCCTAGGAACAGTGGGTTAACTGACCTAGGAACAGTGGGTTAACTGGCCTAGGAACAGTGGGTTAACTGACCTAGGAACAGTGGGTTATCTGGTCTAGGAACAGTGGGTTAACTGACCTAGGAACAGTGGGTTAACTGGCCTAGGAACAGTGGGTTAACTGACCTAGGAACAGTGGGTTAACTGACCTAGGAAGAGTGGGTTAACTGGCCTAGGAACAGTGGGTTAACTGGCCTAGGAACAGTGGGTTAACTGACCTAGGAACAGTGGGTTAACTGGCCTAGGAACAGTGGGTTAACTGACCTAGGAACAGTGGGTTAACTGGTCTAGGAACAGTGGGTTAACTGGCCTAGGAACAGTGGGTTAACTGACCTAGGAACAGTGGGTTAACTGGCCTAGGAACAGTGGGTTAACTGGCCTAGGAACAGTGGGTTAACTGACCTAGGAACAGTGGGTTAACTGGCCTAGGAACAGTGGGTTAACTGACCTAGGAACAGTGGGTTATCTGGTCTAGGAACAGTGGGTTAACTGACCTAGGAACAGTGGGTTAACTGGCCTAGGAACAGTGGGTTAACTGACCTAGGAACAGTGGGTTAACTGACCTAGGAAGAGTGGGTTAACTGGCCTAGGAACAGTGGGTTAACTGGCCTAGGAACAGTGGGTTAACTGACCTAGGAACAGTGGGTTAACTGGCCTAGGAACAGTGGGTTAACTGACCTAGGAACAGTGGGTTAACTGGTCTAGGAACAGTGGGTTAACTGGCCTAGGAACAGTGGGTTAACTGACCTAGGAACAGTGGGTTAACTGGCCTAGGAACAGTGGGTTAACTGGCCTAGGAACAGTGGGTTAACTGGCCTAGGAACAGTGGGTTAGCTGGCCTAGGAACAGTGGGTTAACTGGTCTAGGAACAGTGGGTTAACTGGCCTAGGAACAGTGGGTTAACTGACCTAGGAACAGTGGGTTAACTGGCCTAGGAACAGTGGGTTAACTGGCCTAGGAACAGTGGGTTAACTGACCTAGGAACAGTGGGTTAACTGGCCTAGGAACAGTGGGTTAACTGACCTAGGAACAGTGGGTTAACTGGCCTAGGAACAGTGGGTTAACTGGCCAAGGAACAGTGGGTTAACTGGCCTAGGAACAGTGGGTTAACTGGCCTAGGAACAGTGGGTTAACTGGCCTAGGAACAGTGGGTTAACTGGCCTAGGAACAGTGGGTTAACTGACCTAGGAACAGTGGGTTAACTGGCCTAGGAAAAGTGGGTTAACTGGCCTAGGAACAGTGGGTTAACTGGCCTAGGAACAGTGGGTTAACTGGTCAAGGAACAGTGGGTTAACTGGCCTAGGAACAGTGGGTTAACTGACCTAGGAACAGTGGGTTAACTGGCCTAGGAACAGTGGGTTAATTGGCCTAGGAACAGTGGGTTAACTGGCCTAGGAACAGTGGGTTAACTGGCCTAGGAACAGTGGGTTAACTGGTCAAGGAACAGTGGGTTAACTGGCCTAGGAACAGTGGGTTAACTGGTCAAGGAACAGTGGGTTAACTGGCCTAGGAACAGTGGGTTAACTGACCTAGGAACAGCGGGTTAACTGGCCTAGGAACAGTGGGTTAATTGGTCAAGGAACAGTGGGTTAACTGGCCTAGGAACAGTGGGTTAACTGGCCTAGGAACAGTGGGTTAACTGGTCAAGGAACAGTGGGTTAACTGGCCTAGGAACAGTGGGTTAACTGGTCAAGGAACAGTGGGTTAACTGGCCTAGGAACAGTGGGTTAACTGACCTAGGAACAGCGGGTTAACTGGCCTAGGAACAGTGGGTTAACTGGTCAAGGAACAGTGGGTTAACTGGCCTAGGAACAGTGGGTTAACTGGTCAAGGAACAGTGGGTTAACTGGCCTAGGAACAGTGGGTTAACTGACCTAGGAACAGCGGGTTAACTGGCCTAGGAACAGTGGGTTAATTGGTCAAGGAACAGTGGGTTAACTGGCCTAGGAACAGTGGGTTAACTGGCCTAGGAACAGTGGGTTAACTGGTCAAGGAACAGTGGGTTAACTGGCCTAGGAACAGTGGGTTAACTGGTCAAGGAACAGTGGGTTAACTGGCCTAGGAACAGTGGGTTAACTGACCTAGGAACAGCGGGTTAACTGGCCTAGGAACAGTGGGTTAATTGGTCAAGGAACAGTGGGTTAACTGGCCTAGGAACAGTGGGTTAACTGACCTAGGAACAGTGGGTTAACTGGCCTAGGAACAGTGGGTTAACTGGCCTATGAACAGTGGGTTAACTGGCCTAGGAACAGTGGGTTAACTGGTCAAGGAACAGTGGGTTAACAGTTCTAGGAACAGTGGGTTAACTGACCTAGGAACAGTGGGTTAACTGGCCTAGGAACAGTGGGTTAACTGGTCAAGGAACAGTGGGTTAACTGGCCTAGGAACAGTGGGTTAACTGGCCTAGGAACAGTGGGTTAACTGGCCTAGGAACAGTGGGTTAACTGGTCTAGGAACAGTGGGTTAACTGGCCTAGGAACAGTGGGTTAACTGGCCTAGGAACAGTGGGTTAACTGGCCTAGGAACAGTGGGTTAGCTGGCCTAGGAACAGTGGGTTAACTGGTCTAGGAACAGTGGGTTAACTGGCCTAGGAACAGTGGGTTAACTGGTCTAGGAACAGTGGGTTAACTGGCCTAGGAACAGTGGGTTAACTGACCTAGGAACAGTGGGTTAACTGGTCAAGGAACAGTGGGTTAACTGGCCTAGGAACAGTGGGTTAACTGGTCAAGGAACAGTGGGTTAACTGGCCTAGGAACAGTGGGTTAACTGGCCTAGGAACAGTGGGTTAACTGGCCTAGGAACAGTGGGTTAACTGGTCTAGGAACAGTGGGTTAACCGTCCTAGGAACAGTGGGTTAACTGGTCTAGGAACAGTGGGTTAACTGGCCTAGGAACAGTGGGTTAACTGGCCTAGGAACAGTGGGTTAACTGGCCTAGGAACAGTGGGTTAACTGGCCTAGGAACAGTGGGTTAACTGGTCTAGGAACAGTGGGTTAACTGGCCTAGGAACAGTGGGTTAACTGACCTAGGAACAGTGGGTTAACTGGTCAAGGAACAGTGGGTTAACTGGCCTAGGAACAGTGGGTTAACTGGTCAAGGAACAGTGGGTTAACAGTTCTAGGAACAGTGGGTTAACTGACCTAGGAACAGTGGGTTAACTGGCCTAGGAACAGTGGGTTAACTGGTCAAGGAACAGTGGGTTAACTGGCCTAGGAACAGTGGGTTAACTGGCCTAGGAACAGTGGGTTAACTGGCCTAGGAACAGTGGGTTAACTGGTCTAGGAACAGTGGGTTAACTGGCCTAGGAACAGTGGGTTAACTGGCCTAGGAACAGTGGGTTAACTGGCCTAGGAACAGTGGGTTAGCTGGCCTAGGAACAGTGGGTTAACTGGTCTAGGAACAGTGGGTTAACTGGCCTAGGAACAGTGGGTTAACTGGTCTAGGAACAGTGGGTTAACTGGCCTAGGAACAGTGGGTTAACTGACCTAGGAACAGTGGGTTAACTGGTCAAGGAACAGTGGGTTAACTGGCCTAGGAACAGTGGGTTAACTGGTCAAGGAACAGTGGGTTAACTGGCCTAGGAACAGTGGGTTAACTGGCCTAGGAACAGTGGGTTAACTGGCCTAGGAACAGTGGGTTAACTGGTCTAGGAACAGTGGGTTAACCGTCCTAGGAACAGTGGGTTAACTGGTCTAGGAACAGTGGGTTAACTGGCCTAGGAACAGTGGGTTAACTGGCCTAGGAACAGTGGGTTAACTGGCCTAGGAACAGTGGGTTAACTGGCCTAGGAACAGTGGGTTAACTGGTCTAGGAACAGTGGGTTAACTGGCCTAGGAACAGTGGGTTAACTGACCTAGGAACAGTGGGTTAACTGGTCAAGGAACAGTGGGTTAACTGACCTAGGAACAGTGGGTTAACTGGTCTAGGAACAGTGGGTTAACTGACCTAGGAACAGTGGGTTAACTGGCCTAGGAACAGTGGGTTAACTGGCCTAGGAACAGTGGGTTAACTGACCTAGGAACAGTGGGTTAACTGGTCAAGGAACAGTGGGTTAACTGACCTAGGAACAGTGGGTTAACTGGTCTAGGAACAGTGGGTTAACTGGCCTAGGAACAGTGGGTTAACTGGTCAAGGAACAGTGGGTTAACTGACCTAGGAACAGTGGGTTAACTGGCCTAGGAACAGTGGGTTAACTGGCCTAGGAACAGTGGGTTAACTGGTCTAGGAACAGTGGGTTAACTGGCCTAGGAACAGTGGGTTAACTGGCCTAGGAACAGTGGGTTAACTGGCCTAGGAACAGTGGGTTAACTGACCTAGGAACAGTGGGTTATCTGGTCTAGGAACAGTGGGTTAACTGACCTAGGAACAGTGGGTTAACTGGCCTAGGAACAGTGGGTTAACTGACCTAGGAACAGTGGGTTAACTGACCTAGGAAGAGTGGGTTAACTGGCCTAGGAACAGTGGGTTAACTGGCCTAGGAACAGTGGGTTAACTGACCTAGGAACAGTGGGTTAACTGGCCTAGGAACAGTGGGTTAACTGACCTAGGAACAGTGGGTTAACTGGTCTAGGAACAGTGGGTTAACTGGCCTAGGAACAGTGGGTTAACTGACCTAGGAACAGTGGGTTAACTGGCCTAGGAACAGTGGGTTAACTGGCCTAGGAACAGTGGGTTAACTGACCTAGGAACAGTGGGTTAACTGGCCTAGGAACAGTGGGTTAACTGACCTAGGAACAGTGGGTTATCTGGTCTAGGAACAGTGGGTTAACTGACCTAGGAACAGTGGGTTAACTGGCCTAGGAACAGTGGGTTAACTGACCTAGGAACAGTGGGTTAACTGACCTAGGAAGAGTGGGTTAACTGGCCTAGGAACAGTGGGTTAACTGGCCTAGGAACAGTGGGTTAACTGACCTAGGAACAGTGGGTTAACTGGCCTAGGAACAGTGGGTTAACTGACCTAGGAACAGTGGGTTAACTGGTCTAGGAACAGTGGGTTAACTGGCCTAGGAACAGTGGGTTAACTGACCTAGGAACAGTGGGTTAACTGGCCTAGGAACAGTGGGTTAACTGGCCTAGGAACAGTGGGTTAACTGGCCTAGGAACAGTGGGTTAGCTGGCCTAGGAACAGTGGGTTAACTGGTCTAGGAACAGTGGGTTAACTGGCCTAGGAACAGTGGGTTAACTGACCTAGGAACAGTGGGTTAACTGACCTAGGAACAGTGGGTTAACTGGCCTAGGAACAGTGGGTTAACTGGCCTAGGAACAGTGGGTTAACTGGTCTAGGAACAGTGGGTTAACTGGCCTAGGAACAGTGGGTTAACTGGTCTAGGAACAGTGGGTTAACTGGCCTAGGAACAGTGGGTTAACTGGTCTAGGAACAGTGGGTTAACTGACCTAGGAACAGTGGGTTAACTGGCCTAGGAACAGTGGGTTAACTGGCCTAGGAACAGTGGGTTAACTGGCCTAGGAACAGTGGGTTAACTGACCTAGGAACAGTGGGTTAACTGGTCTAGGAACAGTGGGTTAACTGACCTAGGAACAGTGGGTTAACTGGCCTAGGAACAGTGGGTTAACTGGCCTAGGAACAGTGGGTTAACTGGCCTAGGAACAGTGGGTTAACTGGCCTAGGAACAGTGGGTTAACTGACCTAGGAACAGTGGGTTAACTGGTCTAGGAACAGTGGGTTAACTGGTCTAGGAACAGTGGGTTAACTGGTCTAGGAACAGTGGGTTAACTGGTCTAGGAACAGTGGGTTAACTGGTCTAGGAACAGTGGGTTTACTGGTCTAGGAACAGTGGGTTAACTGGTCTAGGAACAGTGGGTAACTGTCCTGTTCAGGGGCAGAACAACAGATTTGTACCTTGTCAGCTTGGGGAATTGAACTTGCAACCTTTCGGTTACTCGTTCAAAACTCTAACCCTGCCGTGGTATTGTGTGTGTGTGTGCGTGTGCGCGTGCGTGTGCGTGTGCGTGTGCGCGTGCGTGCGTGTGTGTGTGTGTGCGGGTGCCTGTGTGTGTGTGTGCGTGTGTGTGTGTGTGCGTGTGTGCGTGTGTGTGTGTCTGCGTGTGTGTGTCTGTGTGTGTGTGTGTTTTTGTGTGAGCTCGTGAGAGCGCGTGTCTGTGTGTGTCTGTGTGTGTGTCTTCATTTGTGCGCGTGTGTGTGTCCAGGTGAGGATGACGATGTTGGACTGTTGTTCTTGCTGTTCCTGGGTCAGCAGACTGAGATGTCCCCGACCTCACGGCTTTCTAGCCCACGTTATTACCAAAGGTAAGATGTGTGTGTTTGTGTGACAGTGTGTGTGTGACTGTGTGTGTGTGACAGTGTGTGTGTGACAGTGTGTGTGTTGGGGATCAAATCATTAATGATTAAGACATTCAGTTTCATATAAATTGCTGACTCGTGCGGTATCCTGCTAACAATGTTAAACTGAAAAGATGATCGACTGTTAACCCTTTGTGTGTCTCCCTCCCTCTATCTAGACTGTTAACCCTTTATGTGTCTCCCTCCCTCTATCTAGACTGTTAACCCTTTGTGTGTCTCCCTCCCTCTATCTAGACTGTTAACCCTTTGTGTGTCTCCCTCTATCTAGACTGTTAACCATTTGTGTGTCTCCCTCTATCTAGACTGTTAACCATTTGTGTGTCTCCCTCTATCTAGACTGTTAACCATTTGTGTGTCTCCCTCTATCTAGACTGTTAACCATTTGTGTGTCTCCCTCTATCTAGACTGTTAACCATTTGTGTGTCTCCCTCTATCTAGACTGTTAACCATTTGTGTGTCTCCCTCCCTCTATCTAGACTGTTAACCCTTTGTGTGTCTCCCTCTATCTAGACTGTTAACCCTTTGTGTATCTCCCTCTATCTAGACTGTTAACCCTTTGTGTGTCTCCCTCTATCTAGACTGTTAACCCTTTGTGTGTCTCCCTCTATCTAGACTGTTAACCCTTTGTGTGTCTCCCTCTATCTAGACTGTTAACCCTTTGTGTGTCTCCCTCTATCTAGACTGTTAACCCTTTGTGTGTCTCCCTCTATCTAGACTGTTAACCCTTAGTGTGTCTCCCTCTATCTAGACTGTTAACCCTTTGTGTGTCTCCCTCTATCTAGACTGTTAACCCTTTGTGTGTCTCCCTCTATCTAGACTGTTAACCCTTTGTGTGTCTCCCTCCCTCCCTCTTGACTGTTAACCCTTTGTGTGTCTCCCTCCCTCCCTCTCGACTGTTAACCCTTTGTGTGTCTCCCTCCCTCTATCTAGACTGTTAACCCTTTGTGTGTCTCCCTCCCTCTATCTAGACTGTTAACCCTTTGTGTGTCTCCCTCTATCTAGACTGTTAACCCTTTGTGTGTCTCCCTCTATCTAGACTGTTAACCCTTAGTGTGTCTCCCTCTATCTAGACTGTTACCCCTTTGTGTGTCTCCCTCTATCTAGACTGTTAACCCTTAGTGTGTCTCCCTCTATCTAGACTGTTAACCCTTTGTGTGTCTCCCTCCCTCTATCTAGACTGTTAACCCTTTGTGTGTCTCCCTCTATCTAGACTGTTAACCCTTTGTGTGTCTCCCTCCCTCTATCTAGACTGTTAACCCTTTGTGTGTCTCCCTCTATCTAGACTGTTAACCCTTTGTGTGTCTCCCTCCCTCTAGACTGTTAACCCTTTGTGTGTCTCCCTCTATCTAGACTGTTAACCATTTGTGTGTCTCCCTCCCTCTATCTAGACTGTTAACCCTTTGTGTGTCTCCCTCTATCTAGACTGTTAACCCTTTGTGTATCTCCCTCTATCTAGACTGTTAACCCTTTGTGTGTCTCCCTCTATCTAGACTGTTAACCCTTTGTGTGTCTCCCTCTATCTAGACTGTTAACCCTTTGTGTGTCTCCCTCTATCTAGACTGTTAACCCTTTGTGTGTCTCCCTCTATCTAGACTGTTAACCCTTTGTGTGTCTCCCTCTATCTAGACTGTTAACCCTTAGTGTGTCTCCCTCTATCTAGACTGTTAACCCTTTGTGTGTCTCCCTCTATCTAGACTGTTAACCCTTTGTGTGTCTCCCTCTATCTAGACTGTTAACCCTTTGTGTGTCTCCCTCCCTCCCTCTTGACTGTTAACCCTTTGTGTGTCTCCCTCCCTCCCTCTCGACTGTTAACCCTTTGTGTGTCTCCCTCCCTCTATCTAGACTGTTAACCCTTTGTGTGTCTCCCTCCCTCTATCTAGACTGTTAACCCTTTGTGTGTCTCCCTCTATCTAGACTGTTAACCCTTTGTGTGTCTCCCTCTATCTAGACTGTTAACCCTTAGTGTGTCTCCCTCTATCTAGACTGTTACCCCTTTGTGTGTCTCCCTCTATCTAGACTGTTAACCCTTAGTGTGTCTCCCTCTATCTAGACTGTTAACCCTTTGTGTGTCTCCCTCCCTCTATCTAGACTGTTAACCCTTTGTGTGTCTCCCTCTATCTAGACTGTTAACCCTTTGTGTGTCTCCCTCCCTCTATCTAGACTGTTAACCCTTTGTGTGTCTCCCTCTATCTAGACTGTTAACCCTTTGTGTGTCTCCCTCCCTCTAGACTGTTAACCCTTTGTGTGTCTCCCTCTATCTAGACTGTTAACCCTTTGTGTGTCTCCCTCCCTCTATCTAGACTGTTAACCCTTTGTGTGTCTCCCTCTATCTAGACTGTTAACCCTTTTTGTGTCTCCCTCTAGACTGTTAACCGTTTGTGTGTCTCCCTCCCTCTATCTAGACTGTTAACCCTTTGTGTGTCTCCCTCCCTCTATCTAGACTGTTAACCCTTTGTGTGTCTCCCTCTATCTAGACTGTTAACCCTTAGTGTGTCTCCCTCTATCTAGACTGTTAACCCTTTGTGTGTCTCCCTCTATCTAGACTGTTAACCCTTTGTGTGTCTCCCTCTATCTAGACTGTTAACCCTTAGTGTGTCTCCCTCTATCTAGACTGTTAACCCTTTGTGTGTCTCCCTCTATCTAGACTGTTAACCCTTTGTGTGTCTCCCTCCCTCTGTCTAGACTGTTAACCCTTTGTGTGTCTCCCTCTATCTAGACTGTTAACCCTTTGTGTGTCTCCCTCTATCTAGACTGTTAACCCTTTGTGTGTCTCCCTCTATCTAGACTGTTAACCCTTTGTGTGTCTCCCTCCCTCTATCTAGACTGTTAACCCTTTGTGTGTCTCCCTCTATCTAGACTGTTAACCCTTTGTGTGTCTCCCTCTATCTAGACTGTTAACCCTTTGTGTGTCTCCCTCTATCTAGACTGTTAACCCTTTGTGTGTCTCCCTCTATCTAGACTGTTAACCCTTTGTGTGTCTCCCTCCCTCTATCTAGACTGTTAACCCTTTGTGTGTCTCCCTCCCTCTATCTAGACTGTTAACCCTTAGTGTGTCTCCCTCTATCTAGACTGTTAACCCTTTGTGTGTCTCCCTCCCTCTATCTAGACTGTTAACCCTTTGTGTGTCTCCCTCTATCTAGACTGTTAACCCTTTGTGTGTCTCCCTCTATCTAGACTGTTAACCCTGTGTGTGTCTCCCTGCCTCTATCTAGACTGTTAACCCTTTGTGTGTCTCCCTCTGTCTGGACTGTTAACCCTTTGTGTGTCTCCCTCTGTCTGGACTGTTAACCCTTTGTGTGTCTCCCTCTATCTAGACTGTTAACCCTTTGTGTGTCTCCCTCTATCTAGACTGTTAACCCTTTGTGTGTCTCCCTCTAGACTGTTAACCGTTTGTGTGTCTCCCTCCCTCTATCTAGACTGTTAACCCTTTGTGTGTCTCCCTCTATCTAGACTGTTAACCCTTAGTGTGTCTCCCTCTATCTAGACTGTTAACCCTTTGTGTGTCTCCCTCCCTCTATCTAGACTGTTAACCCTTTGTGTGTCTCCCTCTATCTAGACTGTTAACCCTTTGTGTGTCTCCCTCCCTCTAGACTGTTAACCCTTTGTGTGTCTCCCTCTATCTAGACTGTTAACCCTTTGTGTGTCTCCCTCCCTCTATCTAG